>NC_143028.1:66502500-66802500 GCF_057628025.1 Oncorhynchus mykiss
CTCATGCTTTCAATATGTGCCACCACAGAGAGCTCCAGATGGAGCAAAGGACTTACAGGGTTGTTCATCTGAGTGAACAGCTGCTCTGCTTGCTACATTGCAAAGGAAGGTGGTGAAGGGGGAGACGAGGAGGGAGGGGGAGGGGGGAGATCGGGGAAGATAGCATTAGCATGTAGCTACATTAGCCAGAGGAGAGTAGAAACAGCAGGATCCGGGGAGAACAGACTAGCCTGGTACCAGATCTGTTCATCCCAAACAGACAATGACCAAAGGAGTTGGCAAGACAGCACAAACAGTTCTGGGACCAGGCTAAGAAAAATTATGTTACATGTTAGCCTACATGTTACATGTTAAAGGAGTGTCAATATAGAGAACATGTTTAATGTACATCTTGAACAGTATGTTGAGACCATAGAAATAAAATTACACCCAATTTGGAAGCCGGTCCATCCATCATGGAACATTGACTTGATTTTGTAATTGGATTTCTATGGTTGAGACAGCTAGGAGGAGGATGAGGAGTGAGGAGTGAGGAGGATACAGAATGGGTGGTTATGGGACAGAGAGACACAAGGAGGAGATCTGATGGACATCTTTGCTCCCCATCTCAGGGGTTCTACGGTGTTGTAGGAACATTAGGTGAACGTTATCCAGACATAACGATTTCCACTAGTTACCACAGCAACAAAATCAAAATTGTCTGTATGTCACCCGTTTCAGGAAACTAGGTGTACCTCACACGAGAGACATTTAAATGTAATCTTTAAAATGCCTTCTGGAAAATGTGAACTTTCATGTGCCTTAATAACAAACATGTATGCCATCTGTAAATACAAATAAAATTGTTAAATTACGAGCCTAGTTGGTTTAGCCACAGAAAAGCCAGTGTAACCGATGTGAAATGGCTAGCTAGTTAGCGGTGGAGCACGAAGAGCTCTCCAGTAGGTACCAAAACATTCAAAGGCCATTTTCTCAAAAGTGAGGCTACAAGTTCATTCAAAGCAGAATTACTTTCCCATTGTTCCTCAAATGCAGTGTATGATATACTATTTTGTAGCTCTGTGTCTCTGCTTTTATTCAATGTAAAAAACATAATTAAACATTTTGTTACATAATACCGAATCAAGCCGGTCACTCACATACTGTAAAAATGTATAAAAACAAAAATGTATTTAAGGTTAGGGTTAGGCTTAAGGTTAGCATTGGGTTTAAGGTTAGGGTTGAGGTTAGGGTTCGGTTTAAAATATATTAAGAAGAGAAACGGTAGAAATAGGCAGGGTTTATTACTTTGCGATTGTGGTAACTAGTGACGACCAGACATAACTGGTCCAATAGTATCCCGTTAGTAAGTTAATTAAATGCAGAAAACTCAGATCCGGGTTTTACATTCAGGTGATTGGTCAAAACCAAATTATTTGATTGCGTTGATAAGAGGGTTATAACAAACAGAGAATTTATGGAGGATTGGACGTTTTCACAATGTTGCTACAGCGTTGTATATGCATGTGCTAATAGTAGCAGCAGCAGCATTGAATAAAGGATGTGTGTTGGCAGGGACTGATGAGGAAGTATACATTAGACATGCTAATAGTAGAGAATGCTCTAAAATTATCCACCAGGGTTTGATTCAAGTTCAATCGAAGGTAGTCAATTCAGGATGTAAACTTAAATTCCAATTCAATAATTGATCAAAAAACCATCTACTGTATTTTCAATAAATTCTCAATAAACTAAAAGCTATTAACTTCTTGAGTGTAGGGGGCAGGATTTTCGTTTTTGGCTAAACAATGTACCCATTTGAAACTGCCTATTTCTCAGGCCCAGAAACTAGAATATGCATATAATTGACAGATTAGGAAAGGAAACACTCTAAAGTTTCCAAAACTGTCAAAATATTGTCTGTGAGTATAACATAACTGATATTGCAGGCGAAACCCTGAGGAAAATCAAACCAGGAAGTGGCCTCTATTTTGAAAACTCCATGTTCCATAGCCTGCCATTGCACCATTTAAAGGGATATCAACCAGATTCCTTTTCCTATTGCTTCCTAAAGGTGTAAACAGTCTTTAAACATAGTTTCAGGCTTTTATTTTGAAAAATGATCGAGAAAGATAACATTGTGTCATTGTATGGCCAGGTGCCAACAGCGTTTTGCTTGGCGTAACAGAGTTTGGGCAGCCATTGCCTTTCCCTCTCCTACTGAAAAGGACAGTTGCGGTTGATATATTATCGATTATATATTTAAAAACAACCTGAGGATTGATTATAAAAAACGTTTGACATGTTTCTGTGGACATTACGGATACTATTTGGAATTTGTCTGCATTGTCGTAACCTCTCTATCCTGTGGATTTCTGAACATAACGCGCCAAACAAACTGAGGTATTTTGGATTTAAAAATAATCTTTGTGGAACAAAAGGAACATTTATTGTGTAACTGGGGGGCTCGTGAGTGAAAACATCCGAAGATCATCAAAGGTAAACTATTAATTTGATTGCTTTTCTGATTTTGGTGACCAAGCTACTTGATACAAGGTGTTCATAATGTTTTGTTGAGCGATCGATACATTTACATAAATGCTTGTCTTGCTTTGGCTGTAAAGCATATTTTCAAAATCTGACCAGACAGGTGGATTAACAAAAGGCTAAACTGTGTTTTGATATATTGCACTTGTGATTTCATGAATATAAATATTTTTAGTAATATTATTTGAATGTGGCGGTATGCAATTCAGGGGTTGTTGATGACAATTATCCCGCTAAAGGGATGGGTAGCGTCAAGAAGTTTTAACCATACCCGTATGTCCAAGATTTTGTGTCCAACAGGTGAATTACAGAAGAAGGTGATTCACTCAATCCAACCAGGAGACTGGGTGTGGATCCAGTCCCTGAGGAGAAAAGACTGGAAGCAGACCAGTTGGGAAGGCTCATACCAGGTTCTGTTAACCACCGCCTTTGCCATTAGAACAGCTGAGAGAGCCACTAGGGACCACGTTACCCACTACAAAAAGGTAGGAACACATACAAGCACCGCTGATCACACACAGAGTTAGGGGAAGAACCGAGTACCAACAAGGTTCGGGGGTTACCTCCTTAACGAAGATCCCTTATTCCGACCTCTAATTACTGTGTGTGTTCTTAGAAGTGTGAGTATGGGGTGGTACCTAGCAGACTGACTAAGGGCAGGAGAGGGTTGGCGGTTTTTGGGAATATTAGGGACTCTGAGCTGCATCATAGTCTTGGTAATCTTTCTGATACATTCAGATCCACCACCTTCCTGTACTAACTATATGATGCCGTTGTCATTGATAAGAAGTAAAAGATAAACTATATAATACACTGACCATCAAGGATGAGTGACTTACAGAATAGGAGTCAAATAAGTTATCGGAGAACTCTGGGGTGGATACCTCACTGACTGGGTGGTTCGACAGTATGTTTGGAAAATTGATTTTTTTAATAATTACTGTGTTATGAGCTGCTTTCACCTGTATGAGTGTGTTGGTGTTGTGTGGTTTCTGTTTGATTCCGTGTGTGAGAGGTTTAATTACCAGGACTCTAGCGAGATCGATGACGCAGCAAATGATGAGGTGACAACTACATGCCTCCAAACCTAGTAGATGCCACTGATTCCTTCAACCATGAGGAGCCCATGCTGGATGAGACGATCTTCAATGTTTAGACAGACTGTTTATTTAATGAAGATTATAATGAAAATCCTAAAAAGAAGAGTTATTATTGAATATAGGCCTAGAACAGTCGTTGATGAGTATATGATGTAAATACATGTATTGGTTTTGTTTGCTTTTGTGTGACATTTATAATTCCAATAAAGGTTGAAATATTAGTGTGTAATATTTAGTTAAAGGGTTGATTGATAAGATCATTTATATGTTTAAAGTAATGACTAAAGGATTCCACCCTGAAATCATATAATTGTATAAAATGTGTTAAGAGTCATAGTCTAGGAGTTATAAAATGACTGTTTTTGCATTTTTGACTTCAGAACATTCTCTGAATAAAGAACCAACCTTTTGCAGAAATCTGGGACTTTGCCTAATTCTTATTAACCCTAGCTTTACAACCTAGGGGGGATTGTTCAAAGTTATAGTGATTGTTATCATATTTTGGATTGAAAATTCTTGTGACAGTGGTTTAAAGGAAAGTTCAGTATTTTCCAACCTAATGTAAGATGGCTCCTCGTACTGAAAGTAGTCTACGGGCCAGGATATTCTGTAATACATGGTTCGGTTTTCTTTAAACAGCCACTACAAACTTCAGCTAATTTTAGCCACAGCTAGCTAAAAAGCAACGGAAGTGATAGGGGAAAACACACAATACTGAACTTCCCTTTTAATGTGACTATCCATGCCAGCTGGACTTGATACAGGGTAAAATAAAAGTCTTCATCAGCCATACAGGTATAACACTGTCTACATACTGCAGGGTTAGACTGAATTGTAAAAATGCAACTGAAGGTAAACAGATTAGTAGAAGACATTATCATGGTATAAAAGGGATCTCTTCCACTTGTTTCCTTGAACCATTTAACCTAATACTTGCTGAACTGTGCACAATGCACTGTAGGTTTCTCACCGTTACCAAACACTGTAAGTAAGCTCTGTACCATACAGTGTTACTACAAATCCTTGCCATCCCTTTAACAGGGATTCTAACAGTGATTTTAACTGACAGACTAAATCATTGAGGCCGTCCCAAATGAGTTGTTCAGGTGGTCATTGCTAGTTTACATAATAGACATCAGAATGAAACCGCAAAGGCCTCTGGGAGTATGCTGTATTTTTGAATCCCAGCCATGCATTCCCCACTTTCATTTACACTTTTAAGTTGTGCAGTGCTAGGACACCTACCTTCTGTAACTGTGTCTCCAACTTGCTACACTCCTCTTTCTTCTGCTCGATGGCCATCTCCAGAGACTTGAGCTTGGATTCTTTCTTCAGGCTGGAGGAGGCCAGGGAGGAGGCATGCTCCTTCAGGTCAATGAGACAGGACTTCAGGGGGACAGACAGGGACAGCACTGACAGTTAGGACCAGTCCAGACCAGGTGGCACAGCACAGTAAAAACACTGAACAGTCCTAACTGGGTCACGCTACCAGAGGGAGCAGCGTTCCATGTATTGGAAAGGGTACAGTTATTTTGCTCACTGTTCACTGCCAATTGTTCATGCAATACACATGTACTGTATATTCACACAAACAAATACACACGCACACACGCACTGACCTCCTTCTCTGTTAATTCCATATGGAGGGTGTTGACTTTCTCCTTGAGGTCCTTGTTCTCCTTCTTATAGGACTCCACCTCGTCAATCCTCTCATTGTCCTCCCTCGCTCTCTGCTCCTTCAGTCTCTCTATTATCCGCTCCTGAGAGAGACACACATACACACATCCACACATTATGTCCACCATCAACACATTATGTCCACCATCAACACATTATGTCCACCATCAACACATTATGTCCACCATCAACACATTATGTCTAGCACAACACATTATGTCCACCATCAACACATTATGTCCACCATCAACACATTATGTCTAGCACAACACATTATGTCTAGCACAACACATTATGTCCACCATCAACACATTATGTCCACCATCAACACATTATGTCCACCATCAACACATTATGTCCACCATCAACACATTATGTCCACCATCAACACATTATGTCCACCATCAACACATTATGTCTAGCACAACACATTATGTCCACCATCAACACATTATGTCCACCATCAACACATTATGTCCACCATCAACACATTATGTCTAGCACAACACATTATGTCCACCATCAACACATTATGTCCACCATCAACACATTATGTCTAGCACAACACATTATGTCTAACACAACACATTATGTCCACCATCAACACATTATGTCCAACATCAACATATTATGTCTAGCACAACACATTATGTCTAGCACAACACATTATGTCTAACACAACACATTATGTCCACCATCAACACATTATGTCCACCATCAACACATTATGTCTAGCACAACACATTATGTCTAACACAACACATTATGTCCACCATCAACACATTATGTCCACCATCAACACATTATGTCTAGCACAACACATTATGTCTAGCACAACACATTATGTCTAGCACAACACATTATGTCTAACACAACACATTATGTCTAGCACAACACATTATGTCCACCATCAACACATTATGTTTACCATCAACACATTATGTCCACCATCAACACATTATGTCTAGCACAACACATTATGTCTAACACAACACATTATGTCTAACACAACACATTATGTCCACCATCAACACATTATGTCCACCATCAACACATTATGTCTAACACAACACATTATGTCTAGCACAACACATTATGTCTAGCACAACACATTATGTCTAACACAACACATTATGTCTAACACAACACATTATGTCCACCATCAACACATTATGTCCACCATCAACACATTATGTCTAACACAACACATTATGTCTAACACAACACATTATGTCTAACGCAACACATTATGTCCACCATCAACACATTATGTCTAACACAACACATTATGTCTAACACAACACATTATGTCCACCATCAACACATTATGTCCACCATCAACACATTATGTCTAGCACAACACATTATGTCTAACACAACACATTATGTCCACCATCAACACATTATGTCCACCATCAACACATTATGTCTAGCACAACACATTATGTCTAGCACAACACATTATGTCTAGCACAACACATTATGTCTAACACAACACATTATGTCTAGCACAACACATTATGTCCACCATCAACACATTATGTTTACCATCAACACATTATGTCCACCATCAACACATTATGTTTACCATCAACACATTATGTTTACCATCAACACATTATGTCTAGCACAACACATTATGTCTAACACAACACATTATGTCTAACACAACACATTATGTCCACCATCAACACATTATGTCCACCATCAACACATTATGTCTAACACAACACATTATGTCTAGCACAACACATTATGTCTAGCACAACACATTATGTCTAACACAACACATTATGTCTAACACAACACATTATGTCCACCATCAACACATTATGTCCACCATCAACACATTATGTCTAACACAACACATTATGTCTAACACAACACATTATGTCTAACGCAACACATTATGTCCACCATCAACACATTATGTCTAACACAACACATTATGTCTAACACAACACATTATGTCCACCATCAACACATTATGTCCAACATCAACATATTATGTCTAGCACAACACATTATGTCTAACACAACACATTATGTCTAACACAACACATTATGTCCACCATCAACACATTATGTTTAACACAACACATTATGTCTAACACAACACATTATGTCCACCATCAACACATTATGTCTAACACAACACATTATGTCTAACACAACACATTATGTCCACCATCAACACATTATGTCTAACACAACACATTATGTCCACCATCAACACATTATGTCTAGCACAACACATTATGTCTAACACAACACATTATGTCCACCATCAACACATTATGTTTACCATCAACACATTATGTCTAGCACAACACATTATGTCTAACACAACACATTATGTCCACCATCAACACATTATGTCCACCATCAACACATTATGTCCACCATCAACACATTATGTCCACCATCAACACATTATGTCTAACACAACACATTATGTCTAACACAACACATTATGTCCACCATCAACACATTATGTCCACCATCAACACATTATGTCTAACACAACACATTATGTCTAGCACAACACATTATGTCCACCATCAACACATTATGTCCACCATCAACACATTATGTCCACCATCAACACATTATGTCTAACACAACACATTATGTCTAGCACAACACATTATGTCTAGCACAACACATTATGTCCACCATCAACACATTATGTTTACCATCAACACATTATGTCTAGCACAACACATTATGTCCACCATCAACACATTATGTCTAGCACAACACATTATGTCTAACACAACACATTATGTCCACCATCAACACATTATGTTTACCATCAACACATTATGTCTAGCACAACACATTATGTCTAACACAACACATTATGTCTAACACAACACATTATGTCCACCATCAACACATTATGTCCACCATCAACACATTATGTCTAACACAACACATTATGTCTAGCACAACACATTATGTCTAGCACAACACATTATGTCTAACACAACACATTATGTCTAACACAACACATTATGTCCACCATCAACACATTATGTCCACCATCAACACATTATGTTTACCATCAACACATTATGTCTAGCACAACACATTATGTCCACCATCAACACATTATGTTTACCATCAACACATTATGTCTAGCACAACACATTATGTCTAACACAACACATTATGTCTAACACAACACATTATGTCCAACATCAACACATTATGTCCACCATCAACACATTATGTCTAACACAACACATTATGTCCACCATCAACACATTATGTTTACCATCAACACATTATGTCTAGCACAACACATTATGTCTAACACAACACATTATGTCCACCATCAACACATTATGTCCACCATCAACACATTATGTCTAGCACAACACATTATGTCTAGCACAACACATTATGTCTAGCACAACACACTATGTCTAGCACAACACATTATGTCCACCATCAACACATTATGTCTAGCACAACACATTATGTCTAGCACAACACATTATGTCTAACACAACACATTATGTCCACCATCAACACATTATGTCCACCATCAACACATTATGTTTACCATCAACACATTATGTCTAGCACAACACATTATGTCCCCCATCAACACATTATGTATACCACAACAAAACGATCTATATCAAAATCCGTAATACTTTTGAAAACATACAGTCTCTCTTCAGAGGAAAGACGAGCCACAAAACAACACTGAAAGCAAGTTATTGATCTATTGTGTGTTGCTCACATTTCCATCTTAACTCAGTAATGCATATCCAGGTCATGTGATCTGAAATTGTGGGCTCTGGTTCTAAGTTCTCCTACTGTAAAACTCTGGGCCCTGGTTCTAAGTTATCCTACTGTAAAACTCTGGGCCCTGGTTCTAAGTTCTCCTACTGTAAAACTCTGGACCCTATATTTCAAAGTTCTGTACCTTCTCAGAGAGTGCCTCCTCCAGGGTGGCCAGGGCAGTGTCAGTGTTACTGGAGTCAGTCTGCAGAGACTTCACCCTGTCCTTCAGGTTCCCCAGCTGCTTGTCCTTATCACACAGCTGCTCCTGCAGATTCTCAATCTGGGGAGGGGAGATAGAGAGAAAATTAGCATGAGGTCAAAATAACTGTAGATAGAGAAACTGCATTAAAAGTTAGTTAGTGTGAGTGATGTTCGTAGGCTAAAAGACTAGAGGGACTGTGGTTGTGTCCCAAAAGGCACTGTATTTGATATAGTCAAAAGTAGTGCACTATATAGGGAATACAGTGCCATTTGGGACATATGACTGTTATGGACTTTTTAAGCCTGTGAGAGGAAGTCTTTATTATTTTAGCCAAAGACATCAAATACTTTGGGATCTCTGAATTTAATTTAAGCTCTTTTAGATTTGCTGGTAATTGAGGGAGAGGAAAGAGAGAGAGACACAGTTTAGATGTAAATGACTATATACGGTATCTCCATTTTCACAGTGAGATGTTTTTCAAAGATAGTAAGAAATAAAACAAGATAGTCTAGCCAGAGAGAAAGAAAGAGAAAGAGGGATATCTGAGAAAGAAACCAATCAAAAATACAGAGACACCTTGTACTGACAGAGAGTATAGCCATAGCAGAAAAAGAGACAGAGAGAAAGATATAGTTAAAAGAGAGAGAAAGAACGGGAGAGAGAGGGAGAAAGAGAGATGGCCAGGGTGAGATAATAACCCTCAGTGTATATTTTTAGAACACATTAGAGGCAGTGTGGCAGAAACTCCCTCGTATCCTCCTTTTCTGTGTGTGTGTAGACACACTTTTAACCTGAGAACAGCACAGAGACACTTGATGGACAGAGCTACAACCATCCATTTGTATCCTCAGAGACCAACTAGCCCAAGCATGTGTCCCAAATAGCACCCTATTCCCTATTCAGTGCATTTCTTTCGACGAGGGCCAATAGGGGAGGCAACCCAGGTCTCAGGGAGACAGGGATCCAACCAAACAACCTGCACTGATATACAGCAAGCTCTCAAATAGGTTCTATGTAACAATTCTCAAGATTTTTCTCATTTCGGGGGAGGGCTTTCTTGTTGTTTTTTAAAATTTCATCTTTATGTAGGCTAGTTGAGAACAAGTTCTCATTTTCAAATGCGACCTGGCCACGATAAAGCAAAGCAGTATGACACAGACAACAACACATAGTTACACATGGAGTAAACAATAAACAAGCCAATAACACAATAAACAAGTCAATGACACAGTATAAAAAATAAAGTCTATATACAGTGTGTGCAAAAGGCATGAGGAGGAAGGCAATAAATAGGCCATAGGAGCGAAAAAATTACAACTTAGATTAACACACAGATTAACACTGGAGTGATAAATGAGTGGATGATGATGTGCAAGTAGAGATACTGGTGTGCAAAATAGCAGAAAAGTAAATAAAACAAAAACAGTCTGGGGATGAGGTAGGTAGATTGGGTGGGCCATTTACAGATGGACTATGTACAGCTGCAGCAATTGGTTAGCTGCTCAGAAAGTTGATGTTTAACTTCTTCGATATAGGGGGCGCTCTTTTAATTTTTGGATGAAAAACGTTCCCGTTTTAAACAAGATATTTTGTCACGAAAAGATGCTCGAATATGCATATAATTGACAGCTTTGGAAAGAAAACACTGACGTTTCCAAAACTGCGAAGATATTGTTTGTGAGTGCCACAGAACTGATGTTACAGAAAAAACCCAGATAAAAATACAATCAGGAAGTGCCGCATTTTTTGAAACCGCCTTATGGCAATGACTCCTTATATGGCTGTGGAGGAGCTAGGAGTCAGCTTACCTTTTCCACGTTTTCCCCAAGGTGTCTGCAGCATTGTGACGTATTTGTAGGCATATCATTGGAAGATTGACCCTAAGAGACTACATTTACCAGGTGGTCGCTTGGTGTCCTCCGTCGCAATTATTGCGTAATCTCCAGCTGCAGTACTTTTGCGTTTGCTACTGAGGAGAAACCCAACTGCCACGAATGATTTATCATCGAATAGATATGTGAAAAACACCTTGAGGATTGATTCTAAACAACGTTTGCCATGTTTCTGTCGATGTTATGGAGCTAATTTCGAAAAAAGTTTGGCGTTGTAAGTGACTGCATTTTCGTTTTCTTTTCTTAGCCAAACGTGATGAACAAAACGGAGCTATTTCTCTTACACAAATGAACATTTGCTATCTAACTGAGAGTCTCTTCATTGAAAACACTCGAAGTTCTTCAAAGGTAAATTATTTTATTTGAATGCTTTTCTTGTTTTTGTGAAAATGTTGCCTGCTGAATGCTAGGCTTAATGCTATGCTAGGCTATCAATACTCTTACACAAACGTGTCACGTTCTGACCTCTATTTCTGTTGTTTTGTATTTATTTAGTATGGTCAGGGCGTGAGTTGGGTGGGCAGTCTATGTTTGTTTTTCTATGTTTTGGGGCATTTCTATGTTTTCGGCCTAGTATGGTTCTCAATCAGAGGCAGGTGTCATTAGTTGTCTCTGATTGAGAATCATACTTAGGTAGCCTGGGTTTCACTGTGTGTTTGTGGGTGATTGTTCCTGTCACTGTGTTTGTCGTCACAGGATAGGACTGTTTTGCGTTCTCACATTTCTTGTTTTCGTTAGTTTGTTCATGTGTAGTGATTTATTAAAATATGAACAACCACCACGCTGCGCTTTGGTCCGCTTCTCCTCCTCCTACAGACGAACGCCCTTACAAAATGCTTGTGTAGCTTTGGTGAAAGCATATTTTGAAAATCTGAGATGACAGTGTTGTTAACAAAAGGTTAAGCTTGTGTTTCAATATATTTATTTAATTTCATTTGCGATTTTCATGAATAGGAAACATTGCGTTATGGTAATGAGCTTGAGGCTATGATCACGCTCCCGGATACGGGATTGCTCGACGCTAGAGGTTAAAGTTGGTGAGGGAAATAAAAGTCTCCAACTTCAGCGATTTTTGCAATTCGTTCCAGTCACTGGCAGCAGAGAACTGGAAGGAAAGGCAGCCAAATGAGGTGTTGGCTTTGGGGATGATCAGTGAGATATACCTGCTGGAAAGTGTGCTACGGGTGGGTGTTGTTATCGTGACCAGTGAACTGAGATAAGGCGGAGCTTTACCTAGCATAGACTTATAGATGACCTGGAGCCAGTGGGTCTGGCGACGAATATGTAGTGAGGGCCAGTAAACTAGAGCATAGAGGTCGCAGTGGTGGGTGGTATAAGGTGATTTGGTAACAAAACGGATGGCACTGTGATAGACTGTATCCAGCTTGCTGAGTAGAGTCTTGGAAGCTATTTTGTAGATGACATCGCCGAAGTCGAGGATCGGTAGGCTAGTCAGGTTGACTAGGGTACGTTTGGCGGCGTGAGTGGAGGAAGCTTTGTTGCGAAATAGAAAGCCGATTCTAGATTTGATTTTGGATTGGAGATTAATATTAATCATAATTAATATTAGTCTGGAAGGAGAGTTTATAGTCTAGCCAGACACCTTGGTATTTATAGTTGCCCACATATTCTAGGTCGGAACCGTCCAGGGTGGTGATGCTAGTCGGGCGGGCGGGTGCGAGCAACGAACGGTTGAAAAGCATGCATTTGGTTTTACTAGCGTTTAAGAGCAGTTGGAGGCCACAGAAGGAGTGTTGTATGGCATTGAAGCTCGTTTGGAGGTTAGTTAGCACAGTGTCCAAGGAAGGGTCAGAATTATACAGAATGGTGTCGTCTGCGTAGAGGTGGATCGGGGAATCGCACCCGCAGCAAGAGCGACATCGTTGATATATACAGAGAAAAGAGTCGGCCCGAGAATTGAACCCTGTGGTACCCCCATAGAGACTGCCAGATGTCCGGACAACATGCCCACGAATTTGACACCAACTACAACTCTGTAGTTGGGCCAAAATGGGCCAAAATACCAGCAACAGTGTGTGAAAACCTTGTGAAGACTTACAGAAAATGTTTGACCTCTGTCATTGCCAACAAAGGGTTTATAACAAAGTATTGAGATAAACTTTTGTTATTGACCAAATACTTATTTTCCACCATAATTTGCAAATAAATTCATTAAAAATCATACAATGTGATTTTCTGGATTTTTTTCTCATTTTGTCTGTCATAGTTGAAGTGTACCTATGATGAAAATTACAAGCCTCTCTCATCTTTTTAAGTGGGCAAACTTTTACAATTGGTGACTGACTAAATACTTTTTTGCCCCACTGTAGGTCTGTAAGTTGGGGTTTAGGATGTCACCCCCTTTGAAGAGGGGGATGACCGCGGCAGCTTTCCAATCTTTAGGGATCTCGGACGATACGAAAGAGAGGTTGAACAGGCTGGTAATAGGGGTTGCAACTATGGCGGCGGATAGTTTTAGAAAGAGATGGTCCAGATTGTCTAGCCCAGCTGATCTGTACGGGTCCAGGTTTTGCAGCTCTTTCAGAACATCTGCTGTCTGGATTTGGGTGAAGGAGAAGGCAGCTGCGGGGGAGGCAGAGCTGTTGGCTGGGGTTGGAGTAGCCAGGAGGAAGGCATGGCCAGCCGTTGAGAAATACTTATTGAAATGTACTATTATCATGGATTTATCAGTGGTGACCGTGTTACCTAGCCTCAGTGCAGTGGGCAGCTCAGAGGAGGTGCTCTTGTTCTCCATGGACTTTACAGTGTCCCAAAACTTTTTGGAGTTATAGCTGTAGGATGCAAAGGTAATTACTTTTAAAGAATGACCAGGCATCCTCGACTGACGGGATGAGGTCAATATCCTTCCAGGATATCCGGGCCAGGTCGATTAGAAAGCCCTGCTCGCAGAAGTGTTTTAGGGAGCGTTTGACAGTGATGAGAGTTGGTCGTTTGACCGCGGGCCCATAGCGGACGCAGGCAATGAGGCAGTGATCGCTGAGATCCTGATTGAAAACAGAAGAGGTGTATTTGGAGGGCATGTTGGTCAGGATAATGTCTATGAGGGTGCCCATGTTTATGGATTTAGGATTGTACCTGGTGGGCTCCTTGAAGATTTGTGTGAGATTGAGGGCATTTAGCTTAGATTGTAAGACTGCCGGGGTGTTAAGCATATCCCAGTTTAGGTCACCTAACAGAACGAACTCTGAAGTTAGATGGGGGGCGATCAATTCACAAATGGTGTCCAGAGCAAACCTATGTCTGATTCTCAAGATTTTTCTAATTTCGGGGAGAGCTTTCTTGTAAACCTGTCTGAGTCAAATGTATCAAATGTTTCCCTCAGATTTGCTCTTAGGCGAGTAGCTGAGGCCCTCCGAGTCGCTATCCATTACACGTATTTCTACTGAAAAGCATGTTATGCCTAAAAGCAGAGCTAGGCTCCCCCACTTCCAGTACTGTAAGCAATGGTTGGAGAAAACAATGTTGTTCACTGATGCCGTCCATTTAAACAAACTAGTGAACAATCGCAGTCTACCTTAACCAATCCCTGATCCTTAACCATGACCCTAAATCCCTGACTGCTGCCCCCTGCCCCTAACCTTCTTCTGCAGGACATTGATCTTCCTCTCCTTGACCTCCAGCATGTCCTTCATGTCTCGAATCTCTCCGGCCAGTGTACCCTTTTCTTCCGTCAGGTCCTGCAGCTGCTTGGTCTTCTTGTTCAGGAAGGACTCCTTCTCCTCCAGGCGCAGGCGCAGGGCGTCCACCTGGGAGGGGAGGGGAGGGGTCACAGGTCAAAGGTAAAATTTCACAGTTCAGAAATCAAATTCAATCAAATGGATTTCATAAAGCCCTTTTGACATTAGCAGTGGTCACAAGGTGAAAACCACCCCAACACCCAACCCACTGGAGGAAGTTTGTGAATGCTCCCCAAAGAGCAAAAGTGTTTAAGTGAGTCAAGTTGTCACAAAGTGCTTTCATAGTAACCCGGCTGAAGGGCATTTAACACTGAAGGGCAATGCTCAAAGTTCAACGGTATTATTATTGTCTAATTGACGAAGGAGAGTCCTCTCTGAAATACTTGGCATTTACAATACAATGTTCATTCCCCACTAAAGGGTATCGGGCAAGAGGGGAGGTGATACAGTTGAAGTCAGAAGCTTACAAACAGTTAGGTTGGAGTCATTAAAACTTGTTTTTCAACCACTCAACAAATTTCTTGTTAACAGACTATAGTTTTGGCAAGTCGGTTAGGACTATCTACTTTGTGCATGACACAAGTCATTTTTCCAACAATTGTTTACTGTCACGACTTCCGACTGCCGAAGTCTAACTAAAAATAAACAACATCCCATAAACCCCAGGTGGAAAAAATGCTACTTAAGTATGATCCCCAATTAGAGACAACTATAACCAGCTGCCTCTAATTGGGAATCATACAAATCACCAGCATAGAAAATCAAACCTAGAACCCCACATAGAAAATATAAACTAGAACAAAAACCCTAGTCACGCCCTGACCTACTCTCCCACTGTCTACGTGACAGTACACCCCCCCCCCCCCCCTCCAAAGGTGCGGACTCCGACCGCTAAACCTGAAATAAAAAGGGCGGGTGTCTAGTGGCGGTGGCGGCTCTGGTGCTGGTCGAAGTACCCGCTCATCCGCCAGCATCGGGGGCGGCTCTGGTGCTGGTCGAAGTACCCGCTCATCCGCCAGCATCAGGGGTGGCTCTGGTGCTGGTCGAAGTACCCGCTCATCCGCCAGCATCGGGGGCGGCTCTGGTGCGGGACGAAGTACCTGCTCATCCTGCGGATCCAGCCATGGATCTTGAAGTTCTGGACCGTTCACCGTCGCAAGAGGTTCCGGACTATTGACCGTCTCAGGAGGTTCCGGACTGTGGACCGTCGTTGGAGGTTCCGGACTGTGGACCGTTGTTGGAGGTTCCGGACTGTGAAACGTCGCCGGAAGCTCTGGACTGGGAACTGTCGCCGGAAGCCTGATGAGTGGGGCCGGCAATGGTGGTACCGGGCTGGTGACACGCACCTCACAGCGAGCGAGAGGAGCAGGCACAGGACGTACTGGACTGGGGAGGCTTGACATCATGGGAAAATCAAAAGAAATCAGCCAAGACCTCAGAAAGAAAAATGTAGACCTCCACAAGTCTGGTTTATCCTTGGGAGCAATTTCAAAAGGCCCAAAGGTACTACGTTCATCTGTACAAACAATAGTACGAAAGTATAAACACCATGGGACAATACAGTCACACCGCTCAGGAAGTAGACGTGTTCTGTCTCCTAGAGATGAACGTACTTTGGTACGAAAAGTGCAAATCAATCCCAGAACAACAGCAAAGGACCTGGTGAAGATGCTGGAGGAACCAGGTACAAAAGTATCTATATCCACAGTAAAACGAGTCCTATATCGACATAACCTGAAAGGCCTCTGAGCAAGGAAGAAGCCACTGCTCCAAAACCGCCATAAAAAAGCCAGACTACGATTTGCAACTGCACATGGGGACAAAGATCGTACTTTTTGGAGAAATGTTTCCTGGTCTGATGAAACAAAAATAGAACTGTTTGGCCATAACCACCATCGTTATGTTTGAAGGAAAAAGGGGGATGCTTGCAAGCCGAAGAACACCATCCCAACCGTGAAGCACGAGGTGGCAGCATCATGTTGTGGGGGTGCTTTGCTGCAGGAGGGACTGGTGCACGTCACAAAATAGATGGCATCATGAGGAATTAACAATTATGTGGACATATTTAAGCAACATCTCAAGACATCAGTCAGAATGTTAAAGCTTGGTCGCAAATGGGTCTTCCAATTGGACAATGACCCCACGCATACTTCCAAAGTTGTGGCAAAATAGTTTAAGGACAACAAAGTCAAGGTATTGGAGTGGCCATCACAAAGCCCTGACCTCAATCCCATAGAAAATGTGTGGGCAGAACTGAAAAGGCGAGTGCGAGCAAGGAGGCCTACAAACCTGACTCAGTTACACCAGCTCTGTCAGGAGGAATGGGACAATATTCACTCAACTTATTGTGGGAAGCTTGTGGAAGGCTACCGAAACATTTGACCCAAGTTAAACAATTAAAAGGCAATGCTACCAAATACTAATTGAGTGTATGTAAACTTCTGACCCACTGGGAATGTGATGAAAGAAATGAAAGCTGAAATAAATCATTCTCTCTACTATTTCACATTCTTAAAATAACGTGGTGATCCTAACTGACCTAAGACAGGGAATTTTTACTAGGATTCAATGTCAGGAATTGTGAAAAACTGACTTAAAATGTATTTGGAAAAGGTGTATGTAAACGTCTGACTTCAACTTTATGTAAGTGTGTGATGCAGAGGACCAGGAGAGAGTGATATAATGTGCCCTTAGATGTGGACCAAAACAGGACAAGGACCAAAATACATGCAGGGGAAAAAACATTTTATTAATGACCCCAACGAGATTCTGCACACGTCATTTAAACGTAAATATTTTACATCATCCAAGGGTGTACATAGGCATGTGTGTGTTTTTGTGTGTGTGTGTGCACGCGCATGCTGGTGCGTGTGTGTGCTTGTCTGCATATGTGTGTGTGTGTGTGTGTGTGTGTGTGTGCGCGGTGTGTGTGTACGGTGTGTGTGTACGGTGTGTGTGTGTGTGTGTACGGTGTCTGTGTACGGTGTAGCTACCTCTGTCTGCAGTATGGCAGCGCGCTGCTCCTTAGCAGTGAGGGACTCTTTGAGAACCTCTATATGCTGTTTGCAGTCTGAGTTCTGGTTGTTCAGGGTCTCCAGCTTGGTCTGCAGGGCCAGCAGCTCAGACTCCTTCTTGGACAGCTCCTGCTTCAGCTGGTCAATCTGTGGAGGAGAGACACACATACACACACAGAACAGGGAGTATCACAACTAGCTATTGTATGAAGTTGACAGCTAACTAGTATGATTATGGCAGGTGTGTGCCTGTATGTGTGTGTGTGTGTTTGTATTAGGTGTCTGTGTATGACTGTACTGAGTGTGTTTTGTGCAGTGGACATTGGACAGAACAGCCTCTCACAGAAATGGGCTGACAGTTTATCCACTGTGTTCCTTTCAGCCAGGATCTCCTCTCACTAAAGATGCATTTTGGATTGACTCTCCTGCATTATTCATGAGGTATACATCAGCCCTATCTATGATTGATGAATAATGGGTTAAAAAAACGCGACTGGGAGGTCTGTGGGACTCCTGTGGCGGGTCGGGCACAATGCACGCTAACCAGGTCGCTAACCAGGTCGCATCCAACCCGGAAGCCAGACGGAAGCCAGACACATTGGTGCGGCTGGCTTCCGGGTTGGATGCGCACTGTGTTAAGAAGCAGTGCGGCTTGGTTGGGCTGTGTTTCGGAGGACGCATGGCTTTCGACCTTCATCGCTACAACTCCGTAAGGGAGTCTTGTAGCGACAATTGGATACCACGAAATTGGGGAGAAAAGGGGGTAAAATTGAAATAAATAAAAATACAACAACAAACCCCCCCGCTGGATTCAGCCACAAATGGATAATATGCATGTGGAGTTGGATGTAAACACACGGACACAATTCTATAGATAGGCTAGAGGCTAGATGACATGCCACAGATAGAGGGCTCGAAAGACAAACACGTCTGTTTGACAGGCAGACAATGGACGGACAGACAGACAATGTGACAGACATACAGACAGGGAGGCTTAGAAAGAGGCTGGGAACTTAACCTGACTGTGAGACAACTGACGACAGACTGTATAATACGACTGAGCAAATCAAAGCTGGACCAACTGAATAAGAAGTGATAAGATAAGGGTTAATGAGAAAATTAAACGTAAGCAGTTTGGTGCAGTTGGTTCCAATGGTAATACTCTACTATCAGTCATATTCTACTATCAGTCATATTCTACTATCAGTCATATTGACAAGGCTTCAGATGTGATCAGAAAATATAGATTTTAATAACAAAATAATGATGTTCTTTATTGTCTTCCTCTGCTCTCTCTGCTGTCTCTCTGCTAAATGTACAGTCAGTAACAAATCAACAAGTAAGCATCTCCCAGTCAGATAGCTGCCAGCGAAGCACTTCCCTGATGAAATCAGTTAATTTAATACTAAAGCTAGTTTATTTACAGTCAGCTCTGTTCTGTTCACTTTGAACCTGCACAGCAAAACCAAGATTGTGAGTGATTGTGTTTGGCACATCATTCACACAGTAAATGTGTGTGTGTGTTTGTGTGTGTGTGTGTGTGCGTGTGCGTGTTTTTTCCTCTATATGTGTGTGTACCTTGGTCTTCATAAACTTGGAGTGGTTCTTGTAGACCTCCATCTGTTTGATCTCCTCCTCTCTGTCCTCGGTATTCAGCAAGCCGTTAGCCTTCAGTATCTGGATCTCATCCTCCAGGTCCCTGATGTTGCGCTCCAGAGACGCTATCTTGGTATCCTGGTCAACACACACACACCAGCTGTAAGACTCTATCTTGGTGTCTTGGATAACATACATACACACACACATGCACACACACGCACTAGTTGTACACTACATCCACACTTAAAATCCAGTGGTAGAACATTTCTAAAGGTTGACCAGTATACAAAACACAAAACACTTGAAAGAGAGGGAGAGAGAGAGAGGGGGAGAGAGAGAGAGAGAGAGAGAGGAGAGAGAGAGAGAGAGAGAGAGAGAGAGAGAGAGAGAGAGAGAGAGAGAGAGAGAAGAGGGCAACGAGACAGAGAGAGAGACAGTCAGAGAGAGTCGGAGTCAGAGAGTCAGCGAGGAAGAGAGAGAGAGACAGTCAGAGAGAGTCAGAGATTAAGAGATAAAGAGAGAAAGAGCTCTATGAAGTAATAAGGAGAGCCGCTGCAGTATCTGGAGAAAAATCAAAAGCTTCCTCCTCCTTCTCTGCCTGCTGCAGATCCAGCTTGAGCTCCCTCACAGCCTCTCAGTGGATTAATCACCATTTGGAAATACTGAGCAGCACACATCACATCCAGCCCGGGACAATGTCAAACCCAGAAAGAAACGCCTGGAGAAGAAGCAGGAAGAAGGTCCGTACTGCTCTGTAGTCGCTCGCACATCAATGCAGGAGCCAGTCTCTGGACTGCGACTGCGACTCCGAGTGTAGCTTTGACTTCGCAGGGTTTTCAAATAAATAATACAGATTAGCCGTGGTCCGTCTCCCATGTACTCCTCCTGCAGAGCACTGAGAAATAACTCCTTTTCTTCTCCCTCTCTCCCGACCTGTCCTTCCCTCGACAGGTTCTGAACTTGTGAAATTGAACTAGAACTTTAGCAGGGGTCATCCAGAACTCAGAACTAGGAACACCGGCTGCATGAGATGCTCTCGCTATAGGATGACGGAAAAAACAACAGACGGTCCTGATCTAAGGGGTTAATGTGAAAGTGTGAAAGTTGTTATCATGGCCATATGCCTCGTCAATGCATCACTATCCTACAATTGCAGCCAGATGCAAGCTACCATAGAGAGAACATAGTAGATTAGTACATTAGAACATAGTATAGACAACAACATACCGTAGCTCAATGGGTCAGAGAAGCTATGTCATCCAATTGACTTCACTGCTACAGTAGATCATGCTGATCAAGCTGAGGATGTAATTCTCTCTCTCTCTCCCTCCTTCCCTTCCACCCTCCCTCCCTCTCTCTCTCTCTCAATTCAATTCAATTCAAGGGCTTTATTGGCATGGGAAACATGTGTTAACATTGCCAAAGCAAGTGAGGTAGACAACATACAAAGTGAATACATAAAGTGAAAAACAACAAAAATTAACAGTAAACATTACACATACAGAGGTTTCAAAACAGTAAAGACATTACAAATGTCATATTATATATATATACAGTGTTTTAACAATGTACAAATGGTTAAAGGACACAAGATAAAATAAATAAGCATAAATATGAGTTGTATTTACAATGGTGTTTGTTTTTCACTGGTTGCCCTTTTCTCTCTCTCCCTCCCTCCCTCCCCTGTGTTCTGGCCTCAGTGTCATAAACAACCACACCTGTTTCCATGGTACCAGCAAGCTGGCTACGTGCTCTCCTTGGTGTTTGAGGAGTAATGTAGAGAGCGAGAGAGAGAGAGAAGAGAGAGAGAGAGTCAGAGAGAGTCGGAGTCAGAGAGAGAGAGAGAGAAAGCATTACTCATGCTAACATCAGCATCAACATGGCTGTGAAGAGAGTGGAGAGGAGCGGGGAGTTCCTCTACCGAGAATGGAAGGGGCGGGGCTTGGCTCTGTATGCAAATCCAGAGCCTCCAGGAGCCAGCATGTCATGTGACCATGCAATTGGAGAGTCACATGACAGTGGTAGGAGATGTTGGGGTTTTGCTCAGCCCCAATCCATCTCCATCTGATGTGGTGTGTGAGAGAGTGGCGTGCTGGAGGGCTGTGAGCTCATGCTTTATATTTAGGAGGCGATATCACAGCTCTGCAGCTACAGTAGACTGATGGGCTCTATAGTGGTTCAGTTACTGCTTTGAATATATTTTTCATAGCTTTTTACATGTTAAGTACCTTTGTAACATCATCCACACAGACTAGTCTCACAAGGCCATACTTCCAAATATCGTCTTGTTGAACAAAGCCTTGGCTTTCGAGGCTATCCACAGACTAGAATCAAAGTGCAATCAAACTAAGAAAAGCCGTTCTTCTTAGAACTAATGTTTGCGTACTTCATCTGACCACATGGTTGGTCTCAGTGATGGTGCTAGTCAGGTGTAGCATGATGTACAACAGTACCCATAATGCCCCATGGTTCTTACCTTCATCTCTATGATGGTCTGGAGGGCTTTGGTTTTGCCAGGGTCCTGGTGCATCTGGTTTCTCCTGTGCAGTTCCTGGGAGAACACCAGTTGATATGAAATGGACAAGACAAGCATCAAATGTCGCCTCTCTTAAGACATAGTGCAATTGGCCCATATTTATGAAGCATCTCAGAATAGGAGTGCTGATCTAGATTCAGTTGAACCTTTTAGATCATCATGAATAAGATTTAATGGATAAGGGGGACCTGATCCCAGATCAGCACACCTACTCTAAGACTCTTTATAAATGTGGGCTCTGAATCTCTCCAAAAGCATCTTAGCAAATACCACAACACAACTTTTCAGTGTTTTCAATGGGTAATGACTTAGCTCAACACTCTAGAGACAGCATTGAAATAAGTTACGTTTATTTGCACGACCATTTACATCAGTCCTATACTGGCCCTGCTGGCAATAATACTGTACACAATTCAGAGGAGGCTGATGGGAGGAGCTATAGGATGATGGAATGTTATCAAGCACATCCAACATATGGAAAGCACATGTTTGACTCCTTTCCATTTATTTCATTCCAGCCATCCTCCTAAAGCTCCTCCCACCAGCCTCCTCTGACACAGATTGAACACTGTTCCTATCACTTCAGCCAGAGCACAGTAAACAGACAGAAAGACATACAGTATTGCCCTCTAGTGTTGATACGTATACACTTTACCTTAGAAGAAAAGTTTGGAAATTGGCAAATAATGTCTGCTTTAAAACCAGCACCGAACAAATAATATGACTCGGGCACAATCAGTAACACCTCAAACACAAGTGAGACCAGTGCCTACAGAGGCTACCCTAACCAGGTGGAATCTAGGGTCTACTGGGTCTACTGTAGGCAGATAGTAGGGTGGTTCAACCAATTAGATACTTTTTGAGTAATGTAACTTAATGGAAAATGTTTTTGGATTTCACCAAATTTTTACATTCTGTAATAAAGAGCACGTGTTCAACTTCCTAAAAAACATGTTTTGCCATTTCAAAAGGTTAAATAAATAGATTACTATAGTAAGTGCCTATTAAGTGCCAAGCAAAGCAACAAGGTTGACCATAACAGAGTTGACGACTTCATCTTAAATCATCAATAATGAATGTTGTGTGCTACAGGGAGGGGCAATTGAATGCAAGCTTCACGAAATATTTGAAATTGTTAAACCATTTCTAGCCTGTCTATCTATGGGTAAAAGGATTGATGTGTTATTCTAGCCTGTCTATCTATGGGTAAAAGGATTGATGTGTTATTCTAGCCTGTCTATCTATGGGTAAAAGGATTGATGTGTTATTCTAGCCTGTCTATCTATGGGTAAAAGGATTGATGTGTTATTCTAGCCTGTCTATCTATGGGTAAAAGGATTGATGTGTTATTCTAGCCTGTCTATCTATGGGTAAAAGGATTGATGTGTTATTCTAGCCTGTCTATCTATGGGTAAAAGGATTGATGTGTTATTCTAGCCTGTCTATCTATGGGTAAAAGGATTGATGTGTTATTGTAGCCTGTCTATCTATGGGTAAAAGGATTGATGTGTTATTGTAGCCTGTCTATCTATGGGTAAAAGGATTGATGTGTTATTCTAGCCTGTCTATCTATGGGCAAAAGGATTGATGTGTTATTCTAGCCTGTCTATCTATGGGTAAAAGGATTGACGTGCTCTGCTCAACCGGCTCAGATTTCACTTCAAAACACCAGAAAATGTCAAAAAGAGTAGAACCAGCTCACTTGCTTTTACACTATGATTTGATGTTCAATGTTTCTTTTGAAAACATTTTTTTTAGAATAAATAGTTTTTTCATGTTAAAACGAGAGTTCAGTTCACATGTTTCTTCAAATGAATCACTAATCACATGAAATAAATAACAATCTTCAGAAATGTAATGTAATTCGTCCTACTCTGTCGAGGAGTAGTCAAGATGTGACCAATGCTCAGCGAGGTATGTGTCCATGTTAATATTTAATAAATCAACTGAACACTGAATAACAAAACAACAAAGTGAAAGAACAAAACGACAACGAAACAGTCCTGTCTGGTGAAGACACAAAACAGAAAACAATCACCCACAAAACACAGGTGGGAAAAGGCTACCTACAGTGGGGCAAAAAAGTATTTAGTCAGCCACCAATTGTGCAAGAGGAGCCTCATAAAGAAGAAGTTGCAGGTTTGTGAGAGCCAGAAAGCTTGCTTGTTTGTAGGTGACCAAATACTTATTTTCCACCATAATTTGCAAATAAATTCATTAAAATTCCTCCAATGTGATTTTCTGGATTATTTTTCTCATTTTGTCTGTCATAGTTGAAGTGTACCTATGATGAAAATTACAGTCCTCTCTCATCTTTTTAAGTGGAAGAACTTGCACAATTGGTGGCTGACTAAATACTTTTTTGCCCCACTGTAAGTATGATTCTCAATCAGAGACAACGAACGACACCTGCCTCTGCCTCTAACTACGACCCAGTAGTTATATAGTTATGTACATTTAGTGGTTGAATAATACCACTCCATTTACTCCGAGTCTACTGTGGCCCTACAGTAGGTACAGTATATAGTACTATATGGCCATATGCTAACCATAGGCACTACATAAGTCACATCACCAATGGCACCCTATTCCCTACATAGTGCGCTACTTTTTGACCAGGCTCTGTTCAAAAGTTGTGCACTACATAGAGAATAGGGTGCTATTTGGGACGCAAGCCATATACTCTTGTACCTCTCGGAGGTGGATGTTCTCCTTCTCCTTCTGATCCAAGATGACCTCCAGGTGTCCCAGTTGTGCCTCGGCCTCAGCGATGCGCCTGGCCCTCTCCTGCTCCTCCTCCTCATTGACTCTGCCTGGCCCCCCAGGCAGACCCTTACTCTGGAGCATTTCCAGCAGCTTCTTGATAGACTCGTCCCTGGCCCCCAGCGTCTGCTTCTGCGTCTCCATCCGCAGCTCCATCTCCTCCAAGGTCTTTCTCAGGAGGAAGAGCTCTTTGGCCTGCAAGGAAGTATAAATTATGTCATCATTAGGGCAGCGCAATTCTGGGAACTTTCCCAAAATGTCCAAGTTGGAAGAAAATCCAGAAACCTCCGGTTGGAAGATTCACGGAATTCCTCCAGGTAATAAGAAGTAAATGGAAATTTGGAAATGTTGTTACCATAATGTTCAACCCTGGTCATAATAACTCGGAACTAATAACTAACTCATTTATTTAATCAGTCATTTATTGTTAATTATTAACTATTAAGATTCCTTGCCTGGCGGTCGTGCTCGGCCTGCAGTCGTCTAAAGTTCTCCTCGGTTAGCTCGATGTTGGTGTAGTGTTCCCCAGAGCGGCCGCCACTCTCCTGCAGCAGGTGGTTCAGATCCCTCTGGGTCCTCAGCTCATCCTGCAGGGCCTGGATGGTCAGCTGCAGGTGCTGTGGGGGTCACGCACACACACACACACACACACACACACATCAAGGAGTCTCAATCTGGTAGGATCACAGCACTTAGCCTAAGATGGATTCAAATAAACTACAGATCAGACAATGATGGGTCACTGAATACGTACTCATCTAAGGACATATTCAGGCACACATGCAAACTCACACACAAAAAAACATGTTATAGAGAGGGGGGACAAGGAACATTTTGATGGCCCTGTGGAAAGCAGATGTGCATTAGGAAGAACACACACAAAGAAACTCACAAACACACATTGTAATCTATTCACCCTCTGGAGAAGTTACAGCTGAAAAAACGGAGGCCTTACCTGGCTATGGCATGAAAGACACATAGAAAACACACGCACACACACAAAGTATGACAACACGAGAAAGTATGGGTTGAAGAGGTAAGAGAAAATACAACTGTTTTATATACTGTTCATAATCAACTATACGGCTTGTTGCTTTCTATCTTCTGTTACCATTTTTAGGGTGAGTAGTGAGTACTGTAAATTGCTATCTATTTACAGGACTGTATATCAGTCATCTAATCTTTAGGAATGTCTCTCAAGGTTTTGACAGCAGGAATACTAAAAGAGACATTTAAACAAAGCCATCCAGTGAATGACTGAATCTGTGTGTTGCTGGGAGAAGCCGATTGTGCAACCGAAATTGCAGGAAAGCGAAGAACTTGTAGGACCAAGATCCTTCGATAATAGTTTGACGATCATGTCAAGTGTTCATTGTTTAACCGTTGCGTTCAACAGCTTGCACTTTCAAAGGAGTTTTGTGCTGTGCTGCTATCATGTATGATTGTTGCAGCATTATTGATAATTATCTATCATTATTGTAGGGCGGGTGCTGTCCATACGGCCTGAGTCGAGAGCAGCAGAGATCCATGTAGAGCACAGTAAACAATGTTCCCACTGAGAGCTGGAGACTAACCGACAGCAGTAGACTCAGCGGACTTCTGGGTTCATGCCCATCCATATGCTGTGTGTTAGGGTGGTGTGTGTATGTGTGTATGTGTGTATGCGTGCGTGCGTGTATGCGTGCGTGCGTGCGCGTGTGTATGTGTGTGTGTATGCGTGCGTGCGTGCGTGCGTGTGCATGCATGCATGTGTGTGTGTTAGGGAAAAGCAATGCTCCTCCATTAGACTGCACACACTGCTTCAGGAAGCACATGGGAAAAGTAAAGGGGTACAGTACCTAATAACTAAATGAGTCACACATCGATTGTAGTGTGTGTAGTGTGTTTAGGACAAGGGAAAAGGAGGCTGAGGCTCTGTGACTCTCCCAATGTACACACTAGCATACCACTGTGCACTGATTGGGCCATGCATTCTCAGTGGTATCTAGTATGGACATTGGAACCTAGCCTGGGTGTTGGAGTTTAGGGGGCAGATAAATACAGAACAAAACACTATATACTATAGCATCACAAGGGATGCACACACAGTGCAGAGGAGCAGCCACACCCCTATATGAGAACCACACTCACAGTATGTTGGTCTGTATAGGGGGAACATACGAGGAGGACCAGGTGTGCTTGGAGTAAATAAGGAATAGCTGAACAAACAACACTCTATTAAACAGAGCGTGTAGGGGAAGGGAGAGGGTCAGAGGGTAGGGTGTAGGGAACAAAACAGGCTAAACCCATCACACTCCTTTTGGGTGTGTATAAAAGTCAAATTAGGAGTATGTCCAAAATGGCGCTCTGTTCACAATATAGGCCTTAGTGGACTACTTTTGGCCAGATCTCACAAACTCTGGTCAAAAGTAGTGCACTATATAGGGAAGAGGGTGCCATTTCAGATATGACCTAGGGGTGTGGGGGTGTGTGTGGGGGGGGTCTCTGGTGGTCACTGAGGAGACACGACGACATCACACTGGTGGTGACTCTATGTTGTACACACACGGCAGCCAGGGCAGCGGTGGCAGACATAGGGACAAACCTTGGTCCTCCTGGCGTCCAGCAGCTGTAGTAGCACGGGCGGAACCAACAGAGAGAACACAGTGCACGGAGAACACAGCATCAGAACACTCGGTAGCATGAAGCGCATGTGGAGAACATATGAGCTACTGCAAAAGCTCCCATGAGACACGTGAGAACAATGTGTGAGGAACGTGAGAACAACGTTGTGAAGAACGTGAGAACAACGTTGTGAAGAACGTGAGAACGTGTGAAGAATGTGTGAGAAACGTTTCAGAATTTTAGCCATTTATTTATTCATCCATCCAGCCCTCAAATCATGTATCACTATCCATTCTGATGTAAATGATACAGTTAGAAACCTCACAAACTAACACAAACACATACTATAATCACTCTAAAACATAATGGAAACCTTAATGTAAAGAGTGAAATTGTGAGTTTATTTGATGGTGAATACATTTCGGCATTAAGTTTCACCATGATAATTGATACAAGGCAGAACAAATTCATACTAGTAATACACACTGGGTACATCTAATAGGTGTGGTATTGTGGGGACGGTTTCCCAGACAGAGATTAAGCCTCGTCCTGGATTAAAAAGGAAGATTAATTAATGTACTTTTAAGTCCAGAACTAGGTTTAATCTGGGTCCGGAAAACAGCCCATTATATCAGGGATAATCAACTAGATTCACCTGCGGGCCAATTTTTTCTTGAGTGGATGGTCAGGGGGCTGGAACATAATCGGGGCCTTTCTCCCCCGATTGCTCAGTTTGGCCAGGTGGCCAGCTTTTGTTGGTTTCAAACTTCTTCCAATTAAGAATGATGGAGGCCACTGTGTTCTTGGGGATCTTCAATGCTGCTGAAATGTTTTGGTACCTTTCCCCAGATCTGTGCCTCGAGACAATCAAGTTGTAGAAACATCTCAAGGATGATCAATGGAAACAGGATGCACCTGAGCTCAAGTTTGAGTCTCATAGCAAAGGGTCTGAATACTTATGTAAATAAGATATTTCTGTTTTTGTTTTTTTATAAATTTGCAAACATTTTTAAAAACCAGTTTTCACTTTGTCATTATGGGGTATTGTGTGTAGATTAATGGGAAAAACATGTAATCCATTTTAGAATAAGGCTGTAAAGTTACAAAATGTGGAAAAAGTCAAGGGTGCTGAATACTTTCCAAATGCACTGTACACGATTACATATATATCTCTACTCTATCTCATATATATCTCTACTCTATCTCATATATATCTCTACTCTATCTCATATATATCTCTACTCTATCTCATATATATCTCTACTCTATCTCATATATATCTCTACTCTATCTCATATATATCTCTACTTTATCTCATATATATCTCTACTCTATCTCATATATATCTCTACTCTATCTCATATATATCTCTACTTTGGAACCGGTTTCTTAAATTAAAATCACTTGGAGCTGATTTGCTAGTGTTTTTACAGTGTTTTATGTACAACAATTGAAGAAAATAAACATTGCTGTGTAAACTTGTTTGGAGAACCCTGCCCTATTTGTGTTAAGCCTGTGATGTGGTAGTATGTTCTTCCAACCAGCAGAGGGTAGTGGTCCCTTTAGCAGGGTGCAGTCTCTCAGGCTGTCTCTAATGGACTGCCAGTATCTCATATTTCCGCTGCGTTGGGCAACACTCCCTCATGTAAGCATCCCAGCCTTCTTGGGCCAATACACTGGCATACAAACCATTTAAAACCTGTCAAATCTTTAGTCATACTCACAAAACCACATTCACACATGCTCAACCAGTCTTCTGCAATCCGCTCTCTTCCTCACACTTAATCACTGTTGCCTCTATCTCCCTCTCTCACACTCACTCCACCTCTCTTGCCCTCTTTTCCTCTCTCTCTCTCTCTCTCTTATTTTTCTCTCTTTCAAATATAGAGGGACATACACACACAGCAGACACACCATAAAATAGACAAAATATGAATTCCATATTGTCGATAAAACGCCATAAATACTGTGAGACTAAATAAGGAGACATTAAAAGTAAATATGTAGAGGGAGCGATAAATAAGATGTATGTTTACACATAAGTCATATGCTGAATAATCATAATTTATTCATCAAAATGCTGTATGTAAACTAAGTAACACTAAATGAGGGGAAATTCATTTATCCTGACATTAGTTGTAAACATGTTTATTCAGAATATTATTCCCAGCTAGTCAGTAACATTATGTATGAATGTATTAGTGTAGTCAGTAACATTATGTACAGTATGTATGTATTAGTTTATTCAGTAACATTATGTATGAATGTATAAGTGTAATCAGTAACAGTATGTATGTATAAGTGTAGTCAGTAACAGTATGTACAGTATGACTGTATTTGTGTAGTCAGTAACAGTATGTACAGTATGAATGTATTAGTGTAGTCAGTAACGGTATGTACAGTATGCATGTATTAGTGTAGTCAGTAACATTATGTACAGTATGCATGTATTAGTGTAGTCAGTAACATTATGTACAGTATGCATGTATTAGTGTAGTCAGTAACATTATGTACAGTATGAATGGATAAGTGTAGTCAGTAACATTATGTACAGTATGAATGTATTAGTGTGGTCAGTAGCACTATGTATGAATGTATTAGTGTAGTCAGTAACAGTATGTACAGTATGAATGTATTAGTGTAGTCAGTAGCATTGTGTACATTATGAATGTATTAGTGTGGTCCGTAACATTATGTACAGTATGAATGTATTAGTGTAGTCAGTAGCATTGTGTACATTATGAATGTATTAGTGTGGTCCGTAACATTATGTACAGTGTGAATGTATTAGTGTAGTCAGTAACATTATGTACAGTATGAATGCATTAGTGTGGTCAGTAACATTATGTATGAATGTATTAGTGAGATCTGACCTGCCCCTGAGCCCACTCAGACACTCTTGACTCCCATTCCAAATGGGCACTACAAATGTGGCTCATGCTCACAGTGCAATAGCACTTCAAAAATATCCCTCTTCAGACACCCACACACAGGTTGACAAATTCATGTTAGAGGTATCATCTAATGCAAGACAAAGGGAGTAATCTATCTCATCACCTGTATATGTGTGAATGCCTAAGTAGGACAAACGAAAAGACAATTAAAACAACGCATCCCTGAACACCTCAGCTCAATCAGGTGTAAGAACATTGACTATCCAGTAGCAGCTCACTTTGATAAAGTTAACCATCCCATCTCCTCCCTCAAATACACAGGCATTGAGCATGTTGTTCTACCAAGGAGAGGAGGTAACATTGACATCTTACTACTACAGAGGGAGGCTTACTGGATATCATATTTAAAAACATTGAGCCCTAGGGGTCTGAATATTGACTTTGATATCAGGCCCTTCTTAGGAACAATTCTAAACTCAGCAAAAAAAGAAACTTCCTCTCACTGTAAACTGCGTATATTTTCAGCAAACTTAACATGTGTAAATATTTGTATGAACATAAGAACATTCAACAACTGAGACATAAACTGAACAAGTTCCACAGACATATGACTAACAGAACTGGAATAATGTGTCCCTGAACAAAAGGGGGGGTCACAATCAAAAGTTTCAGTCAGTATCTGGTGTGGCCACCAGCTGCATTAAGTACTGCAGTTCATCTCCTCCTCATGGACTGCACTAGATTTTCCAGTTCTTGCTGTGAGATGTTAACCCACTCTTCCACCAAGAAACCTGCAAGTTCTCTTACATTTCTGGGGGGGGGGGGGTGGCCCTAGCCCTCACCCTCCGATCCAAGAGGTCCCAGACATGCTCAATGGGATTGAGATCCGTGCTCTTCGCTGGCCATGGCAGAACACTGACATTCCTGTCTTGCAGGAAATCAAGCACAGAATGAGCAGTATGGCTGGTGGCATTGTCATGCTGGAGGGTCATGTCAGGATGAGCCTGCAGGAAGGGTACCACATGAGGGAGGAGGATGTCTTCCCTGTAACGCACAGCATTGAGATTGCCTGCAATGACAACAAGCTCAGTCTGATTATGCTGTGACACACCGCCCCAGACCATGACGGACCCTCCACCTCCAAATCGATCCCGCTCCAGAGTACAGGCCTCGGTGTAACGCTCATTCCTTCAACGATAAATGCGAATCTGACCATTACCCCTGGTGAGACAAAACCGTGACTCATCAGAGAAGAGCACTTTTTGCCAGTCCTGTCTGGTCCAGTGATGGTGGGTTTGTGCCCTTAGGCGACGTTGTTGTCGGTGATGTCTGGTGAGGACCTGCCTTACAACAAGCCTACAAGCCCTCAGTCCAGCCTCTCTCCGCCTTTTGCGGACAGGACACTGATGGAGGGATTATGCATTCCTGGTGTAACTCGGGCAGTTGTTGTTGCCATCCTGTACCTGTCCCGCAGGTGTGATGTTCGAATGTATCGATCCTGTGCAGGTTTTGTTACACGTGGTCTGCCATTGCGAGGACTATCAGCTGTCCGTCCTGTCTCCATGTACCGCTGTCTTAGGCATCTCACAGTATGGACACATCTGCAGTCCTCATGCCTCCTTGCAGCATGCCTAAGGCACGTTCATGAATGTATAAGGGACCCTGGGCATCTTTCTTTTGGTGTTTTTCAGAGTCAGTAGAAAGGCCTCTTTAGTGTCCTAAGTTTTCATAAATGTGACCTTAATTGCCTACCGTCTGTAAACTGTTAGTGTCTTAAAGACCGTTCCACAGGTGTATGTTCATTAATTGTTTATGGTTCACTAAACAAGCATGGGAAACAGTGTTTAAACCCTTTACAATGAAGATATGTGAAGTTATTTGGATTTTTACAAATTATCTTTGTGACACCGAAACTTTTGTGGTTTACCCAATAAATTGCTGGCCGTTTATACATAGACTGTGCAACTCTGTTTTTCAAGCTTCCAGTTTATTCCCCCGTTAGTCAGCACCTCAACACTAAATAATGTTCTCCAGTTTTTTATTATCTTTCTTTCCCAAAACTATTCAACACAATCACAATAGCTTTTTTGTCTTTTAATCATGTTCAGCATCTTTTAACATAATGTAGGCCAGGTCCTGTTGTTACCTCATATCCCAGCGATATGTTATCGTATAATCATAGAGCTACATACTGCATTGGATGAACACTCACATGCAAATCAATCATCCACCTTGATAATCAAAGACCTCTACCACAGTCATTCTCCTACCACACCCCCACACGCAGTCACTGGCAAATGAATAGACACACACACCTACACAGAAGCCATAAGAGGTTGTATTTTATATACAACCTCTTATATATATATATATATATATATATATATATATATATATATATATATATATATATATATATATATATATATATATATATATATATATCTGTCTGTCTCTCTCTCTCTCTCTCTATCGCTCTCTCCCGCTCTCTCTCGCTCTCTCCCTCCTTCCCTTCCTTCCTGATCAATATTCAGTCATGTTGGAACTGAATTGGAGGAAGCGGTCCAATAATACCAATTCCCCTCTCCTCCTCCCCCATCCTCCTCCCCCATCCTCCCCTCTCCCCATCCTCTCCCCATCCTCCTCTCCTCCCCATCCTCCTCTCCTCCCCCATCCTCCTCTCCTCTTCCCATCCTCCTCTCCTCTCCTCTCATCCCCCATCCTCCCCTCCTGTCCTCTCCCCATCCTCTCCCCCTCCCCTCCCATCCTCCCCTCCTCTCCCCATCCTCCCCTCTCCTCTCCCCATCCTCCCCTCCTCTCCTCTCCTCGCCCATCTTCCCCTCCTATCCTCTCCCCATCCTCAATGTCCTCCCCTCCTCTCCTCTACCAACCTCCCACTTCTCCTCCCATCCTCCCCTCCTCTCCTCCCCTGTCCTCTCCCCATCCTCCCCTCCTCTCCTCTCCTCGCCCATCTTCCCCTCCTATCCTCTCCCCATCCTCAACGACCTCCCCTCCTCTCCTCTCCCCATCCTCCCACCTCTCCTCCCCATCCTCCCCCCTCTCCTCCCCATCCTCTCCTCTCCTCTCCCCACCCCCTCCTCTCCTCCCTCCCCCTCCCCATTCTCCCCTCCACATCCTCCCCTCCTCTCCTCCCCATCCTTTCCTCCTCCCCCTCACCTCCCCCATCCTCCCCTCCTCTCCTCTCCCCAACCTCCCCTCCTCTCCCCATCCCCCTTCCTCTCCTCTCCCCATCTTCCCCTCCTCTCCTCTCCTCTCCTTCCCATCCTCCCCTCATATCCTCTCCTCTCCCCTCCTCCCCTATCCTCCCCTCATCTCCTCTCCCCATCCAGCCCTCCTCTCTTCCCCATCCTCCCCTCCTCTTCCATCCTCCCCTCCCCCTCCTCTCCTCTCCTCTCCTCATCACCCCCTCCTCTCTTCCCCATCCTCTCCTCATCCTCCTCTCCTCTCCCCATCCTCCCCTCCTCTCCTACCCCATCATCCTCCCCCTATCTCTGCCCCCATCCTCCCCTCTCCAGAGACAGCCTTAGACTGGGCCCACAGGGGCCGTGGCCTGTCAGTCGTGACAGATATTGCAGCAGATATTGGGCAAGGGGGGAGGTTGAGGTTGAGGCTGTCAGTCTCCAGAGTGGGCTTCTGTTTCACTGCAGATCCTATAAGTCTGTAAGCGAGCTTGTGAGGCCTGATGAAGACAACACACGGACTCCATCTCCTTGGTTCAAGGAGAGGTACAGGGTAATATTGGCTGTCCTCCCTTATACCTCCTAAAATATCCCAAGGAGCAAGGGACAGGGAGGAGACATGTCACTACTGTGACTCAGTTGGTAGAGCGTGGAGCTTGCAATGGCACAAACCCAGCGGGTTTGATTCCCGCTGGGGCCACCCATATGAAAATTGATAAACTTGCACATAATTGTCAGTGCAGTTTAAATGATTGGTTTGAGTGTACACACACACCAAAGGGGCAGATAAACACAAACACCCTGACATCTGTGTCCCAGGGAGCAGAGGTGGTAGCTGCTGCATCCCCTTGAGTGTGTGTGAGTGTGTTTTATCAACCCTGTGTGTGTGTGAGTGTGTGTTATCAATATGGTACATGTCCAAATATGGGCATCCGGCCAGGACATCCTGTTCCTGTTGTCACGTGTTAGAGGGTGTGTTATTTTATATCTATATTGCATCTATTCCTTTGAAGTTGTCATGCTGATTGATGTCAAGGGACCTGGTTGAACTGGGGGGTTCTGTGTTTTAACTTTTTGAAAGAGTATGGCACCACACACCTGTTTTATTGCCCTTAGGGTTGCTATCTATGAAGCAGGAATGTCTGGGGTATTAGCTGTGGCAGACGCATTATAAATAAAGTCCAGAACAAGGCATGCGACCCCAGAACAGTAAACAAGATTTTTTTAAATAAAGCCCAGAATATTAAACATAAAAATATGTCTCCTAGGCCAATTCTTGGGGTGCTATGCGGCTCATGTCATGAAGCCAATGACAAAAGCCTGGAGGATGTTTTGCGTGAGTCCCCAGAATGTTTTAAAGGAGTTTTGGGTACGAGTGAGGGACATATGTCTTACATATTCCAACCTGTGGAATCTACGGTTAAGATATTCACAGACAGCGGCCCCAAACCCCTTTATCGGGCAGAACCCGGGAGTTTTTCTCCAGCGCTAAGGATGAGAGAATGGCTTAAGATACAGTGCCTTGCGAAAGTATTCGGCCCCCTTGAACTTTGCGACCTTTTGCCACATTTCAGGCTTCAAACATAAAGATATAAAACTGTATTTTTTTGTGAAGAATCAACAACAAGTGGGACACAATCATGAAGTGGAACGACATTTATTGGATATTTCAAACTTTTTTAACAAATCAAAAACTGAAAAATTGGGCGTGCAAAATTATTCAGCCCCCTTAAGTTAATACTTTGTAGCGCCACCTTTTGCTGCGATTACAGCTGTAAGTCGCTTGGGGTATGTCTCTATCAGTTTTGCACATCGAGAGACTGACATTTTTTCCCATTCCTCCTTGCAAAACAGCTCGAGCTCAGTGAGGTTGGATGGAGAGCATTTGTGAACAGCAGTTTTCAGTTCTTTCCACAGATTCTCGATTGGATTCAGGTCTGGACTTTGACTTGGCCATTCTAACACCTGGATATGTTTATTTTTGAACCATTCCATTGTAGATTTTGCTTTATGTTTTGGATCATTGTCTTGTTGGAAGACAAATCTCCGTCCCAGTCTCAGGTCTTTTGCAGACTCCATCAGGTTTTCTTCCAGAATGGTCCTGTATTTGGCTCCATCCATCTTCCCATCAATTTTAACCATCTTCCCTGTCCCTGCTGAAGAAAAGCAGGCCCAAACCATGATGCTGCCACCACCATGTTTGACAGTGGGGATGGTGTGTTCAGGGTGATGAGCTGTTTTGCTTTTATGCCAAACATAACGTTTTGCATTGTTGCCAAAAAGTTCAATTTTGGTTTCATCTGACCAGATTACCTTCATCCACATGTTTGGTGTGTCTCCCAGGTGGCTTAAGTGGAACGACATTTATTGGATATTTCAAACTTTTTTAACAAATCAAAAACTGAAAAATTGGGCGTGCAAAATTATTCAGCCCCTTTACTTTCAGTGCAGCAAACTCTCTCCAGAAGTTCAGTGAGGATCTCTGAATGATCCAATGTTGACCTAAATGACTAATGATGATAAATACAATCCACCTGTGTGTAATCAAGTCTCTGTATAAATGCAACTGCACTGTGATAGTCTCAGAGGTCCGTTAAAAGCGCAGAGAGCATCATGAAGAACAAGGAACACACCAGGCAGGTCCGAGATACTGTTGTGAAGAAGTTTAAAGCCGGATTTGGATACAAAAAGATTTCCCAAGCTTTAAACATCCCAAGGAGCACCGTGCAAGCGATAATATTGAAATGGAAGGAGTATCAGACCACTGCAAATCTACCAAGACCTGGCCGTCCCTCTAAACTTTCAGCTCATACAAGGAGAAGACTGATCAGAGATGCAGCCAAGAGGCCCATGATCACTCTGGATGAACTGCAGAGATCTACAGCTGAGGTGGGAGACTCTGTCCATAGGACAACAATAAGTCGTATATTGCACAAATCTGGCCTTTATGGAAGAGTGGCAAGAAGAAAGCCATTTCTTAAAGATATCCATAAAAAGTGTCACAAGTTTGCCACAAGCCACCTGGGAGACACACCAAACATGTGGAAGAAGGTGCTCTGGTCAGATGAAACCAAAATTGAACTTTTTGGCAACAATGCAAAACGTTATGTTTGGCGTAAAAGCAACACAGCTGAACACACCATCCCCACTGTCAAACATGGTGGTGGCAGCATCATGGTTTGGGCCTGCTTTTCTTCAGCAGGGACAGGGAAGATGGTTAAAATTGATGGGAAGATGGATGGAGCCAAATACAGGACCATTCCTGATGGAGTCTGCAAAAGACCTGAGACTGGGACGGAGATTTGTCTTCCAACAAGACAATGATCCAAAACATAAAGCAAAATCTACAATGGAATGGTTCAAAAATAAACATATCCAGGTGTTAGAATGGCCAAGTCAAAGTCCAGACCTGAATCCAATCGAGAATCTGTGGAAAGAACTGAAAACTGCTGTTCACAAATGCTCTCCATCCAACCTCACTGAGCTCGAGCTGTTTTGCAAGGAGGAATGGGAAAAAATGTCAGTCTCTCGATGTGCAAAACTGATAGAGACATACCCCAAGCGACTTACAGCTGTAATCGCAGCAAAAGGTGGCGCTACAAAGTATTAACTTAAGGGGGCTGAATAATTTTGCACGCCCAATTTTTCAGTTTTTGATTTGTTAAAAAAGTTTGAAATATCCAATAAATGTCGTTCCACTTCATGATTGTGTCCCACTTGTTGTTGATTCTTCGCAAAAAAATACAGTTTTATATCTTTATGTTTGAAGCCTGAAATGTGGCAAAAGGTCGCAAAGTTCAAGGGGGCCGAATACTTTCGCAAGGCACTGTAACACGGATCATTACAGAAATACCCAAGAACGCACATCCTTAATTATCCAAATGGCAGAACCAAAGGAACAAGTTGAGACAGTTGAACGCCTCTTATCACAGATACCGCCAGAACTCCTAGAAATTATTACTCGTATGAACGAGGTGGGGGTAACAGACATAATACCGATAGATGAAAGCATATTATCACAGATTCCAGCCAAACTCCTAGAAATGATTAATCGTATGAACGAGTCAGGGACACCCGATGAAAACCTGTTATCACAGATTCCCGAAGCCCTCATAACCCTAATTAATCGGATGAACGAGAGCCTCCCACACCACCATCGACATCCCAACCGTTAACGCCCATGTCCGTAGAGTTTGAAACGCAACACGATGTTTTTGGGGAATTGGAAAATTGTCTAATAAATCAGATGAACGAGAGACAGACATCTTCGACATCCCAACCGTTAACGCCCATGTCCGTAGAGTCTGAAATGCAACACAATGTTTTTGGGGAATTGGAAAATTGTCTAATAAATCAGGAGGGAGATGGTATTGATAGAAGTGTCCGGGTTGTGTACCGAAATAAATTCAACAATACAGAGATTCGACAGTTTTTCAATTTCATATGGGTGAATCAGAATCTTGACTATGCTGTGTGTTACGTAATGATATTGGACACTCGATCTGTTAGACAGGGCAAGAGATTATGGCGAACCACGTGATGTCTTACAGTTGGAAATTTGTGGAGATAGCCTGCATAACACGGTATCTCTTATTTTACCCAATGGCGAAGCAGATCTTGAACAATTTATTGCACTGCTAGAACGCCTTGTTCAGTCAAATTTAGCCCTCATAGCAGATTGGACCCTCGAGCTTGTAGTGCAAATAATACGTCAACCCCAGGGTGGTGGTCAGAGAAGGAAGCTTGATAGCCTAATGCAGTCAGAAATCATAAGCAATAAAAGGGCCTACCTCATAAATGTTCACAATCCAGGTAATAAGCTACGCTTTGCAATAGGCCTAGCACATTTACTTTACCCTGGATGTACTGAATAGACGGCATTGCAAAAGGCTAGAGAGCTCCAAACGGCCGTGGGTTTCGGTATACAGGATGCTGTGGCTTTCTCTGACATAGTCAAATTTAAAAATGTTCTGAATATCAAGATTGTGGTTTTGTACCACAGCAGAACTAATGCAGCTCTCTTGAAGTTCCAAAACCACCCCCAACCGCATCCTCAGATTCTGTACTTTTATGTGCAAAACGAACATTACTATGCCGTTACTAACATCACTGTGTTTTTAGGGGCACCATATGTGTGTCCATCCTGCCATACCGGCTACACCCGAAAGGGGGGGCACTCGTGCCGTTATAACTGTTCAGTATGGCAGGATGCAAATTGCCCAATGCAACCCATAAACTTGACACCCTGTGAGGATTGCCACCGCACATGTCGTTCGACCTACTGTTACAAAAAAACACAAAATTGAAACATGGCACCCCAAGGCCTGTAAATCTGTAAGCAGTTGTGACATTAACAAGAAATGCCCAAAATGCCATTGCAATTACAACCTTAAAATAGATAGCCCTAAACCGCATGTGTGTGGAATCATACATTGTCCAATCTGTAAAGGGCCTTTGAAAAGCAGAGACGCTGAAGTGGTTCAAGAAGTGCCACACGAGTGTTATATTCAGCCCTTGGCTAAAGATGAACATTCAGAGAAATATGTGTTCTATGATTTTGAGACAAATCAGCAATCGGGGGTTCATTTACCTATTTTTGTATCTACCATGATTTTCAAGGGTGAAAAGTTGTCGGCAGAGAGGCCCAATTGTGCACTGCTCTTTCTAAAACACTTTAGAAAACCCCAGTACAGAAACTTCACGTTTATAGCGCACAATGCTAGAGCCTACGACTCTTACCTTCTTCTGAACCCCTTGATACAGCAAGGCGTGGAACCCAGTGTCATAGCTCAAGGTAGTACAATCTTGTGTTTTGTAGACCCAGCCTTCAACCAGAGATACATTGACAGTTTAAGCTTCTTACCCATGAGATTGGCTCAAATGCCAGAGGCCTTGGGTTTTGAAAACTCTGTGAAAGGCTGGTTCCCCCACTTCTTCACATCTGAGGAGAATCTACATTATATCGGATCATATCCCAGCCCAGAAATGTACGGGTGTGATCAAATGTCTCCCAAAGAGCGTGAGAGATTCATGACGTGGTACGAGACAGTAAGACATGGCACCTTTGATTTCCATAAAGAGATGGAATCATACTGTGACAATGATGTGGTTATACTTCGTGAAGGATGCCTCAGATTCAGAGAAGAGGTAATCAAAGATGCAGGCATTGACCCCTGGAGTTGTACAACTATTGCATCGGCATGCATGAAAACCTATCGTACACACTTTCTGCCTACATCATCTATAGCAATCCCCTCGCCTGACAACTACCGACGCCAATTCAAGTCATACTCTAGTGGGTCTAATCAATGGTTGGAGTACTTGGCCCAGGATAAAGACATTTTTATTCAACATGCTTTGAATCGGGGGGAGAAGGCGTTTGACTCTTACCATGTAGAAGGATACACCCAGATTGACGGGGTTGAGACCGTGTATGAGTACAACGGTTGTTTCTTCCACGGTTGTAAATCTTGCTTTGTGCCCCAGGCCCTATGTGTCCTAACCCAAAATACTTTTGGGGAAATGTACCAAGAGTTTCAAGACAAATTGGAATCTTTACAGGCTACTTACGGGCTAAAAGTGAAGGTTTTCTGGGAGCACGAATGGGCCGCCCTCAAAAAGTCTGATCCTCATGTTCAAGCCTTCCATTCCAGCTATGACACACCAGAACCACTGGAACCACGGCAGGCCTTGTATGGAGGCCGCACCAATGCTTTGACCTTGCGGTATGTAGCGCAACCCGACGAGACAATAGGATATGTAGATTTTACATCCCTTTATCCTCATGTAATGAGTTCCTCATGCTATCCTATGGGGCATCCGGAAATTATTCATCACGATTTTGACTTACCTCAAAACTATTTTAGTCTGATCAAAGCAACTCTCTACCCTCCTAGGGGTTTGTTTATACCAGTTTTGCCTTACAGGGGCCCTCAAGGAAAACTTTTCTTTCCCCTTTGTCGCACCTGCAGTGAAAACAACCAGCAAACCCCATGTGATCACTCAGATCAAGAAAGAGCTGGGGTTTGGGTCACAGTTGAATTCTCTAAGGCTTTAGAGATGGGGTATCGTGTGGCCAAAATCTTTGAAGTGTGGAACTTTTCCAGGAAATCAGACACTCTTTTTAAAGAGTACATCAAGACCTTATTGAGATGCAAGCAAATGGCTTCAGGCTATCCTGCATCGGTCACAGATCAAGAGAGCAAAGACAGGTACATTCAAGACTATCACGACAGAGAAGGCATACTTCTTGACCCTGACAGAATAGAGGTCAACAAAACCAAACGAAATGTGTCGAAATTGTACTTGAACTCACTTTGGGGGAAATTATCGCAGAGATGTAATATGCTAACAACGTCGATTATTAAAGACCCCGAATAATTTTGGGAATTTGTTTTTTCAGACCAATACGAAATTTCACATTTTTCATTCTTGAGTCAAGACATTGCCCTGGTGCAATGGCGACGTAACAAGAAGTGGGTTCTACCCCCGGGTAATGTAAATGTGTTTCTTGCAGCATTTACCACGGCCTATGGCCGACATGAACTGTACACGCTCATGGAACAGCTTCAGAGGCGGGTTCTTTACCACGGCACAGACTCTATGTTCTATGTAAGCAAACAGGGGGATTGGAGCCCCCCACTCAGCAACTATCTGGGTGGCTTAACGAGTGAACTCGAAGAGGGTGACCATATCACAGAATGGTCCTCCTGTGGTCCCAAAAGCTATGCTTTTAGGACTAAAAAGAATCACGTGGTGTTGAAAGCCAAAGGCGTGACTCAAAACTATGAAAATGCCCCGCGTGTAAACTTGGAATCAATCACACGCTTGGTCGAGGGGTTCATAAATGACAGGAATAGTGACTTGGAGATTTTGAGCTCCTACAAAAAAATAGTTAGGGATAAAAAGGGTTTCCATCTAAGGAATGCCCCACTTACTAAAAGATTCAGGGTAGTCTATGACAAGAGACTGCTTTTGCCTGACGGGACCACATTGCCCTTTGGCTACTGACTTATGCTACAAGCATGTGTCTTAAAGCTTAAGATATAATGACTGCTGTAGAAGGTTTTGACCCCCGGTTGCAACTACCATTTTCGGGCTTAATCGCAGGGCCATCTAATAGTGGTAAAACTTGTTTTGTAAAAAGTATTTTAGAGAATTCTGAACATGTGTTATCTCAAAAGCCTGATAATGTTGTGTGGTGTTATTCTTGTTATCAACCTCTGTATGATGAATTGTTGAAGACAATACAAATCAAGTTTGTTGAAGGAATACCTGAATCCCTGTCTGATGATGAACTTCTCCCTCCTCATAAAAACAATCTGCTGGTTTTGGACGATATGCTATTTGCAGGTAGCGAACATCCCGAAATTGCTCATCATGAATATACTCATCATAGAAACCTGTCCGTGCTTTACTTGGTACAGAATGTCTTTCACCAAGGTAAAAATAGCCGCACCATCAGTTTGAACGCCAATTACATGGTTTTGTTCAAAAATCCTAGAGACAAACTACAAATTAACACTCTAGCTCAGCAGATGTACCCGGGAAGGAAATCCTACTTCATGGAGAGCTATGAGGACGCTACCAAAGCGCCATTTTCTTATTTAATTGTGGATTTAAAAGCAAATACTCCAGAACACCTGAGGCTGCGAACAGGTCTGTTCCCGTGGGAGTGGCCGGCTGCGTACATTCCTAAAAAGTAACCGCTATGTCTCTGCGTTTAAAAAGAAACCTGCCCCTCTTGAGAAGCCTAGTTGGGGCTACATCTAATGAACGGAAGGCCATCTTGAGTCACTGTTCTTCAGATCTCATATTATCCCTATGTGAGATTGCTTTGAATCTTCTCAAAGGACGCATTCCACTCACCCTGACCCAACTGAAAAAATTAAAGAGACAAAAGACCGCGATCAAACTCTTTGCCAATAAAAGGGCCAGTCTTCAAAAGAAAATACATAGCATACAACAGTCTGGGGGTTTTCTTCTACCTTTACTAAGTATAGCTAAGTATTCATGGATACGGCCATGAAGGATATTTTGAATCGAAAAGGATTGAACCCCTAAGAACCCCTAAGTCCAAAAATACACAAACCTCTTGCAAAGGTATTCGGCCTTGGTGAAACAAGGGGAGAGAGAGACCGGCCATTTAACTATTTCCCTACCGGACCCTTTAAAAGATGACGAGCCTAGCGAGAGCCAAGCCCCTGTAATGCCTGCGAGCTTACTGTCTGAAGATCAAATGCCTGTTGAAGATAAAGTTATGCATGACATGTTAACCCATGTTCCGGCACGTAACAGGAAAAATGTTAGATACATTATGAACAAGATAAAAGACTCAAATGGGGCCGCTACTTGGAACGACAAAGGAGAGTTTATCCTTCAGGGCTCTGATGTCAGGGGTTCACATGTGATTGACTTGCTTAAAAGTATCACATCGGCCCACAAGGTTGCTGATGACAGAAGACCTCCAGGATGGCTTCAGTTTCTTAAGGCCCTGGCCATCCTCAACATTCCCCTCTCGGGTATACCCAACTATAAGCTTCGTCAACAGAATTCACGCTTTAAAACAAAAACCTACAGCACCCCTAAAGATGCCCCAACAACCCCGCCTCCTTATGAAATTAATGATGATAACTCATTTACCCCCCTGAACGCCTCCGGACCTTTTCCTAATCCCGATCTCTCTGGGTGGTTAGACTTTTGAATGACTTTTGAATGACTATGATTAAATTCAATAAATTGTATTTGAAAAATTAAGCAATTTAACATTTGTGGCATTCTTGAAACATTTGACGTGAGCATACGCCTTGATTACACGGTCTTAAAGGACACACATTTGAACACTTTTGATATTTTCTAACAAAACAAGCTACAATGTTATCATTACTTCTTAAATCATCCTTATAAACAGACATAACATCTTCAAAAGAAACTCCCCAGGCTCTTTGGCATAGGTAGAATACACAGTGGTGACCGCATGTAGTGGAAAGGTTATCTTGCACTTGTTTGATGCTGTAGTATATCTTTGAGCCGTTTTTGGTCAAAAATTCTTTAATAGATTTGGGGAAATGTAAAAAACCGGGGGGAAAGCCGTAGGAATCAAAAAAAGTTGAAATTTTTCTTCCTCTTCTAATGTCACAGCTAGCCAATGTCACCCGGCATGTGTTTAGGATGGGTATTGACAATAAACATGGCAGGCCGCTCCGGCCATTTCTCAATAGGTAATTCATCACAAGCCAACACTCCACAAAATTGTTTTCCAATCAGTCGGCTCATGACCCCTTCCAACTCTTGGGTATTCATGTCTTTGCTCAACGATCCTTAATAATAATCTACTAAAACCTGTCTTCGGCTATTCACCTCCAAGATTGAATCAGAGCAGGCATAAACAATCATGCTAACGGTATGGGCTAAAGGTGTACGGAAACGCATTTCCAGCCTGAGGTTACCTTGGGACACCACCGAAAGATTTCCTGAGGTGTCATCATCAGGGGATAAATTGAAAACATACAATGTGTAACCCTCTGCAAAATAATTTCTGTCAATAGGTAAAGAGAGATCTTTTAGATGCCTCCCGGTAGCCAGGAATAGATTGTAAAATTCTCGCACAGATATGTTGTTATTAAATTGCGGTTGGAAAGCCTTAGCAGGGACCTGACATCCGTCCTGACAGAGAGCTACATACTCTGCATTGAAGTGTTGAAAATTAAATGGGTTTTTATTTAAGCTGCCCGTATTAGAGGCGTGATCAACCAAACCTATAACCATGTATTGTGGTAAAGGGCCTAGAAATAGGTTTTCTTGACTGCAGATTCTACTGCCCACAGGTATGCTAAAGGTTTGATGGTAATTCTTTGGAGAGGGTAAAGGGCATCTCCTTTCATCAAAGCCTGTGAGTGACCCAGACGAACTGCCGGAGATACAGACACTTTTTTAATAAAAAGCGTGGCCCCCAACACTTTTAAACTAAAGTCCCTGTCCTGGGCAGACATTAGGCAAAACTCATCCTTGGCCCTGGTTAATTTTAGTCTTAAATCAACCGCATTTAAGAGTAAACGTTCTTGAAAGAAAATGTCAGAGTGTATAGAGCCTAGCAGATGAAACTCTCGAGATTCGGCACAGTAGCGAGGGCGTGCCTCCAGTCCTTTGTTTGCACCGGTGGATGGGTCTGTCGATTCCATAGAGACTCCTGCAGCATCCTTGCTAAACAGCCTGGCGCTGAATTGTGTCTTGAGAGTGTCTTCAGAGTAGTTGAGTAAACACTCCATGATGGCCCTATATGGGTATGTGGCACTGCTTTGACTGATTAGACGTTCACCCAAAGTCACATCCACTTGGGAGAAGATGGTGGCCACTGGGTAATTAATGAGACTCACGTTGGCATCGTTTGCAATATTAGTACCATCTCTTTTGGTCACTTTTAGACGCTAATGCACCAAGGTGTTGTTGAGGTCCAGATAGTTGTCACCGTGGCCTGGTATGAAAAACTCAATGAGACCGTTGTCTGTAATGGCAGAGAGTGGGGCTATCTCCACATAACTGGACCTCTCTATTGAATGTTGGGTTAAGGGGGCCGTGAAAAGATCGAGCTCTGTCTTTATAGCTTCAGAGGACATGCAGTGTAAAAGAGCCATGGTGCTTGTTCTTTTAGAAAATACTTCAGAGTATTCTTTTTACCGTTTTTGGTCCAGACCTCCTCACTTTACCCCGTCTTTGACTTACTAAGTTTATTTTAACTGTTAACCTCCGTTTCTTAGGTGCAAGTCTGCGCCTTATACCCGGAGGTCTCTTTTTTGGTCTTCGAGACAACATCATCAGCCCCGAGCCTTCTTGACGCTCGACATCGGGTGACGCCCTTCTGGTCATAGCATTGGCTACAACCTCACTTACTATATTGTTTGCTGCTGATTTTAAATGCGGTTTGGCTATGCTGAGGCCTCTCTTCATAAACGGTAAAACCATCCTAAAGAGGTTACGAAATATAGCTCCTATCCCCGAACCGTACATGGTTGGGGATCCATGATAGCCGGGTAACCCATTACCCACTTGATCAACATAGTATGAGACATAACGGTTAGGGTCGAGATGTTGGTGGTCCATAACCCTTTTGAATTTATTTGTATTATGTATATAAAATATATAATACTAATATTATATATGTAGAGAGGTTTTGGTAGGTCTAAAGTGGATTTTTACAATCGTTTTACCATAAGTAAATTCAATGTTTTCGTTCTGATCCATTTTAAGCTCAACAAGAATGTTTTCAATATATTTCTTGCTTACAGGTACGTAGTGTGGCTTGTCGTAGGTGACAGTGACTATATCCCCATCCTTTCCATCTATATGAACTGTTCTCAGGAGGGGCACACAGCTGTCTCCGACCCTTTGATAGGATATGATGTCGGTATACACAAATATGTTGTAAAATCTTGCATGTATATCCGCGGGGAATGGGAATAATTTATCTTTCACATACGTCCATTTATTGGGACCCATCCCCAACATGTAGGCTAAATTACCGCCGGTCTTTATCCCCCCCGGCAGCATCTCCTGAGATTTGTACACATTTATGTATAGGGTTGTATATCAGGAATATTTACATATTGTTCAGTGTTAGGAGTTCATTCAACTCGGAGACGATCCTGTCGACGGTTCTATAGAACCCTTTTTTAACCTTAATAAGTTTTGCAGGTTCCGATCACTTTTTGCAATAAAAATCACAGTCCTTATCTTTGATATTATACCAGCTATGGGGGTATGTAATCTCGCTGAGACCTACTTCCCAGGCCTCTGATAACTCTATAGGCTTTGGAAAATTGGTTGTATACCGTAATTTCCAGACTATAAGCCGCTACTTTTTTCCCACACTTTGAACCTCGCGGTTTATACAATGACGTGGCTAATTTATGGACTTTGCGACCTTTTGCCACATTTCAGGCTTCAAACATAAAGATATAAAACTGTATTTTTTTTGGTGAAGAATCAACAACAAGTGGGACACAATCATGAAGTGGAACGACATTTATTGGATATTTAAAACTTTTTTAACAAATCAAAAACTGAAAAATTGGGCGTGCAAAATTATTCAGCCCCCTTAAGTTAATACTTTGTAGCGCCACCTTTTGCTGCGATTACAGCTGTAAGTCACTTGGGGTATGTCTCTATCAGTTTTGCACATCGAGAGACTGAAACTTTTTCCCATTCCTCCTTGCAAAACAGCTCGAACTCAGTGAGGTTGGATGGAGAGCATTTGTGAACAGCAGTTTTCCGTTCTTTCCACAGATTCTCGATTGGATTCAGGTCTGGACTTTGACTTGGCCATTCTAACACCTGGATATGTTTATTTTTGAACCATTCCATTGTAGATTTTGCTTTATGTTTTGGATCATTGTCTTGTTGGAAGACAAATCTCCGTCCCAGTCTCAGGTCTTTCTTCCAGAATGGTCCTGTATTTGGCTCCATCCATCTTCCCATCAATTTTAACCATCTTCCCTGTCCCTGCTGAAGAAAAGCAGGCCCAAACCATGATGCTGCCACCACCATGTTTGACAGTGGAGATGGTGTGTTCAGGGTGATGAGCTGTGTTGCTTTTACGCCAAACATAACGTTTTGCATTGTTGCCAAAAAGTTCAATTTTGGTTTCATCTGACCAGAGCACCTTCTTCCACATGTTTGGTGTGTCTCCCAGGTGGCTTGTGGCAAACTTTAAACGACACTTTTTATGGATATCTTTAAGAAATGGCTTTCTTCTTGCCACTCTTCCATAAAGGCCAGATTTGTGCAATATACGACTGATTGTTGTCCTATGGACAGAGTCTCCCACCTCAGCTGTAGATCTCTGCAGTTCATCCAGAGTGATCATGGGCCTCTTGGCTGCATCTCTGATCAGTCTTCTCCTTGTATGAGCTGAAAGTTTAGAGGGACGGCCAGGTCTTGGTAGATTTGCAGTGGTCTGATACTCCTTCCATTTCAATATTATCGCTTGCACAGTGCTCCTTGGGATGTTTAAAGCTTGGGAAATCTTTTTGTATCCAAATCTGGCTTTAAACTTCTTCACAACAGTATATCGGACCTGCCTGGTGTGTTCCTTGTTCTTCATGATGCTCTCTGCGCTTTTAACGGACCTCTGAGACTATCACAGTGCAGGTGCATTTATACGGAGACTTGATTACACACAGGTGGATTGTATTTATCATCATTAGTCATTTAGGTCAACATTGGATCATTCAGAGATCCTCACTGAACTTCTGGAGAGAGTGTGCTGCACTGAAAGTAAAGGGGCTGAATAATTTTGCACGCCCAGTTTTTCAGTTTTTGATTTGTTAAAAAGGTTTGAAATATCCAATAAATGTCGTTCCACTTCATGATTGTGTCCCACTTGTTGTTGATTCTTCACAAAAAAATACAGTTTTATATCTTTATGTTTGAAGCCTGAAATGTGGCAAAAGGTCACAAAGTTCAAGGGGGCCGAATACTTTCGCAAGGCACTGTATATGTGCAGACGCATTACTGGGGAGAGTCAGGTAGAAGCCGTTGTGTTCCATGATGCACTCCTGTGTACACGCGAATGATGGTGTATTTATCATGCATGAGGGTTTAAGATAACCTCTGATGCCTCCACCACATCGTGCTCTAATACCCAACTGTTGAACTTTTGGAGCCAGTTTTTCCAGCGGACCAGCACCCATTTTTTTTACCCTTTTCTCTCTTTTGATCTAGAATCTCCTCCACGTGAAAGACTTTGTCTTTACCCAACTGTACCTTCTGTAATTCCTTCTCATAAAAAGATCCCCTCTATAAGTTCCCCGTCATAATCTTTCAATTTGTAGACCAGGGGTATGCGCGGCAGACATTCGGTAACCGTGAACAACTCATCGCTGTAGCCTTGCTCATATTTTTTGTCGAAAACACCGCTCAACTTGGATATACGGCACCAAGCCCCCCACAATGATTTCAAAATATATTATTTTCTTACGGCGAAGGGGGAACAAACCATACAGATTTTTAAAGACTTGAAAAGAGTTTTCAGAAGAGACCTCGGAGGGTTTCATACGTATACTTGTGGTAGCTGTTGTTGTACCCAATTACTAAATCTTGAACTATATCGATATATCTATGCGTGTTGTGAGCTGTAAAATAGCGCCACATCCGCTCCTTCAGAGTTCTGTTAAAGCATTCAACAACTGAAGCTTTCAAATCCGAGCCTGTAGCAAGATGTACTATATTGTGCTTCTTCATGAGTTTCTGAAAAGTATTATTAAAAAAAAAAATCTGCCATCAGTCTGCACTTTCTTGGAGGCTCCTCCATCCTTCAAGATAGAGTCAAAGGCCCGGGTCACCTCTGCCCCGCTTTTATTTTTTAAGACCCTTACAAAAGCTATTTTAGAGAAAATATCTATAACCGTTAGCATGTAGCGATTTCCATAATTTTTATCTGCAAGGGCCTGCATGTTACATAGATCCGCCTGAAATTGGGACAAGGGTTGGGTAGAAAAAACTATATTTATTGGAAATTGTTTTCTTACGGGTTTATGTAGAGTATGTGCATCCTGCTCTGATAACCACTCATTCACTTTAGCATCGCTTAACCGGCTACCTGTTTCTTCGGCTATAGCTCTCTGTAAACGTTCCTTACCCCCATAAGATCCAGGGATAGAGGGATTATAATAAATGTTTTTCAACATCTGCTCCGCCATCCTTCTTGCCTCTCTGAGGCACAATAATGTTAATGAGCCACTTTCAAATAACGACAACATTTCATTTTCATTTTTGGATTTTTATTTTCAAGAAAACATAATGTATTACGTATACAGACAATTCAGAATTCGTTGCAGGATACATGTTCCCGTTTTCTCAACGATCACAGCATGCAACACCCTATATATTTGGTTTAGATTAACAGGCTTGTGTCGCTGAATTTTTAAAACACACACATCCGCTATGTAAGTATATAAACAACAAATATGATACATGTTACAATTAAACGGTGTTTCAAACGAATAAAGTAAAATCTTAGACAAAGTTGTTTCTAGTTCTTCAGAATCATCCCCAAGACGGGATACCAATTGTGTCCATTGTAGACTCTCGCCCGCATGTCGTACATGATTCATGATTTGTTCCATTTTCAGCAGTTCACTTTATTTTCAATAATTTGATGCATAACATTTGTAAGTTCTCTCAAAAGAAAAAATGTATTTATTCTCTCTAACATCGTATGCATACCCATTGCTTTACATCTAAATAACAAATTGTCACTCAGTCTCTTGGGGTTTATTGAGCCAGAAAGTCATCACATCAGCCACCACAGCTTCCCTGTATTTGTTGTCGTCCACCAGGGTGTGTCGCCTCCTTCAGTTCATGTAGGAAAGCCTCGGTTACCCCGTAAACTCTGGGGATAGAAGGCACAAGACCCATAGACTCCAGGGCTCTGACCAGCGATGGTATAAACCTGCAGGACCAAAGTATTTTCACCAGTGCCTCAAAATGGTTGAAGAAGTAGTATCTTGGGGGGTCGTATAGGCAAGGATGCCTGAGCTGGCTGGGGTGATTGATCTCACAACCGATGCATTTTTCTCGTATATACTCTCCAATCACCACGTCGAAAAGCGTGGCTACAGAGGCCTTGATGGTGTCCACAAAAATAGTACTGAACACCCCATCAAACACGTCCTCAGGCTGTGTACATGTAGGGGGTGTCGTGGGTCTTGCCAGGGGGGAGTAGAATGTTGGGCTGCGAGGCATAGAGTCCTTAGGGTCGGGCCCCCATGACTTTTGGGAGTCCTGGTATGTGGTAGGAATATCCATGGTATATGCGTAAGTGAAGAACTGTAGGTTTTAAGGACCCTCCTTTTATTGTTGAACCAGTCCTCTGGGTATCAGGGCGTGGTTAACGCAGCCGCGTACTTAGTTTTCTTCTGACAATGTACCTTCTTGGGGCTCCTAAAATCCCCAGTCAGGCCTCCATCACGAATCTTTTGGTTGCGGGTTTCCTCGTTGCTGATATAGAACTCCACGCAGCCACATGGAAGTCCATTCTTTCTTTTATTTTCACCCTGAGGAGTCAGGGGTACCTTCCCAACGGGTCTCGTAGCCTGTGAACAAGCTATACCCCTTGGTGATAGGTCTCAATTCGGGACACAAAATCTTGCAAAAAACCGTCCAGTCTTCAACCCCATAGTCCACTCCTAATGTCTGGTCGGTATATTCTTCTCCTTTGGCTACCGTATAGAGGTTCACTCTACAGGCCAGGTAATCAAACTGATGACCCCATTGCTGTCCATTAGACATCAGCACTTTATCTTTCAGCGCAGTTGCGGGCGGTATCTGGGTTCTATACACACTTAGAAACCGCTTTTTTGGCGCATCGTATATTGTGGCATTATACTTGGCCCTTTCTCTATGTCTCAACCGCGGTCCTGCTTCCGTTGTTACAGTCATCACAGCTTTGCCACTGATCACAAAATCCATGTTAATTTTAAAAATCTTGTTTACTGTTCTGGGGTCGCATGCCTTGTTCTGGACTTTATTTATAATGCGTCTGCCACAGCTAATACCCCAGACATTCCTGCTTCATAGATAGCAACCCTAAGGGCAATAAAACAGGGGTGTGGGGCCATACTCTTTCAAAAAGTTCAAACACAGAACCCCCCAGTTCAACCAGGTCCCTAGACATCAATCAGCATGACAACTTCAAAGGAATAGATGCAATATAGATATAACTAACACACCATCTAACACGTGACAACAGGAACAGGATGTCCTGGCCGGATGCCCATATTTGGACATGTACGCGCCATCTGGACACAGGGCCATAAATCTCAATTTTGACCCGTGCCGTCTACTTTATTCTCTCTTATATAGATGTGCCTCTGCCTCTTCCTCTCCCTGTGCCTCTACCTCTACCTCTCTGTCTGGTGCATGTTCTAAACCACATGCCTTGTGAAGCACTAGGTGACTATGGAAAGTAGTGGTCAGAACATAATGGACTACTAGACCATAATGTAGGTCTACAGTATTTCTCAGTCCTGGTCCTGTGGACCCTCTTGCCCTAGCACTAACATACCTGATTCAACTAATGAACTCCTCACCAAGTCTTTGATTTGAATGAGGTGGGTTAGTGCCAGGGCCAGGATTGAGAAACACTAATGTAGGAGACTGTTAGACATCACAGTAAGGACTCACATTGAGGGGATGGTTGCCTAGATGTCCTGGATATAGCAGATACATGATGCTACATGACATATCATCATTCATTCTTAATTTCTGGGCAGGCCAGTCATCCGTTTGCTGACGGGGGCTGCATGCGTCAGTGACAGGTCTCACCTTCATAGAGAGTAGCACAACCTGTTACTCACACACACAGGGAGGTTCAAAACAACAAACAAGGGGAACACACTGGCCCAGGTTTCCACTAGAGATGGATCTGTGGCTTTCCCACCCGACCCGATAAGCATAAAAGATAATGAAATGGATACCCATTCCGAACGGACCAGAGGACAGTCAGACCCGTTCCGAAAAGGCATATGGAAAAACAGACCCAAAAATAATTATGCTGGTTGAGATCCAAGAGACCCGTTGAGATCCGAGAGACCCATTCAGGTCTGAGAGACCCGTTCAGATCCGAGATACCCGTTCAGATCCGAGAGTAGAAAGAGAGCGAGAAATAAACCAGCGCCATCAATAAACGAGTGATATTGGCTAAATGATCCACAGTTGTGTCCTAAACCCTAGAGAGACCGAGAAAAAGATGCCATGTTCCCAACACCAGCATACATTTCTTTACATTTGCCAGATAAGCTACTACTGCAAAACAGATAGTCAGTGCCTTCAGAAAGTATTCACGACTTTTACCACAGTTTGTTGTGTTGTGTCACTAGCCTACAATCAACTCCACAAAATGTCAAACTGGAATTATATTTCTTTTAAACAAACTGATAAAATATTAAAAGCTGAAATATCTTGAGTCAATAAGTACTAAACCCCTTTGTTATTGTAAGCCTAAATAAGTTCCGGAGTAGAAATGTGCCTAACAAGTCACATAATAAGTTGCATGGACTCACTCACAGTAATAGTGTTTAACATGATTTTTTTAATGACTACCTCATCTCTCTTCCCCACACATACAATTATCTGGAAGGTCCCTCAGTCGAGTAGTGAATTTCAAACACAGATTGAACCACAAAGACCAGGGAGGTTTTCCAAAGCCTCGCGAAGAAGGGTGAAGTTATGAATTACACTTTGGGTGGTGTATCAATACACCCAGTCACTACAAAGATACAGGCTTCCTTCCTAACTCAGTTGCCAGAGAGGAAGGAAACTCAGGGATTTCACCATGAGGCTGATGGTGACTTTAAAACAGTTACAGGGTGCAATGGCTGTGATGGGAGAAAACTGAGGATAGATAAACAAAATTGTAGTCACTTCACAATAATAAACTAATGGACAGAGTGAAAAGAAGGAACCCTGTACAGATTCAAAATATTCCAAAACATGAATCCTGTTTGCAGTAAGGCACTAAAGTAATATTTAAAAAAACATTTTAACTTTATGTCCTGAATACAAAGTTTTGTGTTTGGGGCAAATCCAACACAACACATCACTGATTACCACTGTTCAAGAATGGTGGTGGCTGCATCATGTTATGGATATGCTTGTCATCAGCAAGGACTAGGGAGTTTTTTAGGATAAAAATAAATGTAATAAAGCTAAGCACAGGCAAAATCCTAGAGGAACACCTGGTTCAGTCTGCTTTCCAACAGACACTTGGACACAAATTAACATTTCAGCAGGACAATAACCTAAAACACAAGGCCAAATCTACATTGGAGTTGCTAACTAAGGTGACATTGAATATTCCTGAGTGGCCTAGTTAGAGTTCTGACCTAAATGGGCTTGAAAATCTATGGCAGGACTTGAAAGACAATGATCAACAACCAACTTGACAGAGCTTGAAGATTTATTTAAAGAATAATGTGTAAATGTTGTATATTCCAGGTGTGCAAAGTCTGCAAAGAGACTTACCCATAAAGACTCACAGTTTCCAAAGATGATTCTATCCTATATTTATGTATTTACATTTCAATCAATTTGCTACATTTCTAAAAACATGTTTCACTTTGTCATTATAGGTTTTTATGTGTAGATGGGTGAGATTTTTTATTTATTTAATCCATTTTGAATTCAGCCTGTAAAACAATAAAAATGTGGAATAAGTCAAGGAGTATGAATACTTTCTGACTCACACACATCAACTCACACACATTACATTTACAGAGGACGTGTCCAATTCCAGGTCCAGTTGGTAAATCAATTTTAATTGCACATACCCGAGACCCTTGACAATTACAGTGCATTCGGAAACTATTCAGACCCCTTGACTTTTTCACATTTTGTTACGTTACAGCCTTATTCTGAAATGGATTCAATTGTTATTTTTCTTTATCAATCTACACATGATACCCCATAATGACAAAATGAAAACAGGTTTTTAGACATTTTTGCAAACATATTAAAAATAAAAATATATCAGACCAGACCCAGATCTGAGACTAAAATCTGAATTTGGGACCAGGACCTGCTTGGGACTCGGGTCAGATATCAGAATTCAGGTCTGTCAGACCCATGAAGACCTCTAGCTCACACTGTCACGTTCTGACCTTAGTTATTTTATTATGTCTTTGTTTTAGTATGGTCAGGGCGTGAGTTGGGTGGGTTGTCTATGTTCTTTTTTCTATAATTTGTGATTTTCTGTGTTCGGCCTGGTATGGTTCTCAATCAGAGGCAGCTGTTAATCGTTGTCCCTGATTGAGAATCATACTTTGGTAGCCTGGTTTCACTTTTAAGTTGTGGGTGTTTATTTTCCGTGTTAGTGTTTGTGCCACACGGGACTGTTTCGGTTTGATTAATTCACGTTTATTGTTTTGTTCGGTGTTCATTACTTTAAAAAAAAACATGAACACTTACCACGCTGCGCTTTGGTCCTCACCTTCTTCCACCACAGATGTTCGTTACACACACACACACACGCATGCACATATCCACAAATGTACACGAACACACACACACACACACACACACACGACACTCTCAGCCACCACAAATGCACACACATGCACGCACACACATACACACACACATTGTCATGCTGTATGAATGCGCACACTCGCACACACTGAAGGCCTTTGAGGTTCAGGTGAAAGACAGTCATCTGCTTCAACATTACTATTCACTCATACCACTGACTACTACAGTAGTATGAACTTCACCAGAGGAATACAAGGCATTTCCCTGCTTCAGTTCAGCTCAAAGCATCTGACTAAAACTAATCTAGAATCAGTCATATTGACCTGAGATGACAAATACAAATTCACACAAATGGCTGAAATGCATTGTGACTCTTTTGCTGTGGCTACGGCTGGCTGATCATTCCCTAGGAGCCAACCAAGAGCATCGGACCAGACACCGGGGAAAGTTTCCATCTGGAAAACTCTGACAGCCCCACTCCACTTCGTTAAACCAAGGAGCTCTATGAAGGCCAAGCGCTGCAGAGCGTGACTCCATCCGGATCGATAATCCCAGCTCACTGACTCCAGGAATTTACTGTTCAGTCCAACTGTCTCATGCCTCTGCTGTACATAATGGATAGATGGCGGACAAGGAAGCACAAGCTGATTTGGTATGCTTTGACTTTTCTACCCTTATTTCTACTCTACTCATCTCTCATATCTCTCATTTCCTCTCTCTCTCTCTTCCATTATTTCCTTCCTTCTCATGAATCATCCTTCTTGAACTGTCTTTTCCCCCCTCCTTCCTCTCCACTCATCCCCTCCTCTCCACTCATCCCCTTCCTCCCGCCACTCATCCCATCCCCTTCCTTCCTCTCCACTCATCCCCTCTCCGCATCTCCTCCCCTCTCACCTCCACTCATCCCCTCCCCTTCACTCATCCCCTCCACTCATCCCCTCCCCTCTTCTCTACTCATCCCCTCCTCTCCTCTCCACTCATCCCCTCCTATCCATGCATCCCCTCCTCTCTACTTATCCCTTCCACTCCTCCATCCATCTTCCTCTTCTCTGATCTAGACTTAAACCCTGTCTGTGATATGGGGCCAAGATGTTACTCACTCTAATGAGGCCTCTCATCTCCTCACTTTTCTCTCTCTCTCTCTCTCTTCCCCTTCCTTAGCGTCAAAATATCACCCATAGCTAACTCACTCTTCTCATGTCATTTCTACACCTCTCCTCTCCTCCTCTCTTCCCATTCTCCCTGGTTTAAACCGGTCATGTTAAAAGCTCAGGTTAAAACTAGATGTCACAGGAATATCGGTCTGTCAATCCAGGAGGAGTGTTTAATCCCAGGGTCCTTAGTTTAGTGATGAGCTTGGAGGGCACAATGATGTTGAACTCTGAGCTGTAGTCAATGAACAGAATTCTCACGTAGGTGCTCCTCTTATCCAGGTGGGAGAGGGCAGTGTGGAGTGCAATAGAGATTGCATCATCTGTAGATCTGTTGGGGCGGTATGCACATTGGAGTGGGTCTAGGGTGTCTGGGATAATACATATTCATATGATTACTGCACATTCATGACTATTAAATTATATATTATACTGCACAATACTCTAATCGTCTTTGATTACCACACATTCTGTTAATCTTTGTTTAAAATAAACACAAGCCGGCCTCCCGGGTGGTGCAGTGGTTAAGGGCGCTGTACCGCAGCGCCAGCTGTGCCATCCGAGACTCTGGGTTCGCGCCCAGGCTCTGTCGTAACCGTTCGCGACCGGGAGGTCCGTTGGGCGACGCACAATTGGCCTAGTGTCGCCCGGGTTAGGGAGGGGTTGGCCGGTAGGGATGTCCTTGTCTCATCGCGCACCAGCGACTCCTGTGGTGGGCCGGGCGCAGTGCGCGCTAACCAAGGTTGCCAGGTGCCCGGTGTTTCCTCCGACACATTGGTGCGGCTGGCATCCGGGTTGGATGCGCGCTGTGTTTAGAAGCAGTGCGGCTTGGTTGGGTTGTGTATCGGAGGACGCATGACTTTCAACCTTCGTCTCTCCCGAGCCCGTACAGGAGTTGTAGCAATGAGACAAGATAGTAGCTAATTGGGGAGAAAACGGGGTAAAAATTCAAATAAATAAAATAAATACAAGCCTACCACACCCATGAACAGTGGGCACAACAACACATTTGTAACCATCCTGCACCCACAACCACACAGGTAGATTAGTGGGCTCCATACACACACACATACACAAACACACATTCCCACAACCTGGGAGGAGGCTACAGGCTGGTTACAGGCTTGTTGGATCTAAGGAGCACTGAGGCTGAGCGAGGAGCCTAGCTGCTGGCCATTATAATGCAGAACTGCCGACAGGAAAGAGAACTGTTCCCCTGCTGTGAGACTAACGCTGCCACTAAAAATCTGTGTGTGCGTGTGTGTGTGTGTGTGTGTGCGTGTGGCTGTGTGTGTGAATGTATATGTGCGTGCGTGCGTGTGTCTTCACGCGTGAGATGAGACGACTAACAGAAGATTACAGATCAGAGAAATATGGCAGTTTAGCAGGAACCAACAATCTCATCTGTGGAAACTGTGTGCCAGTGGTGTGTCTGGGCATAAACACAGCAGTGATATATCCTCCATTTTGGGGATTGTGATGATGGTTGCTGACTGCCTGGCTCAGCAGCAGAGCTCCAGCAGCTCCGGCCCAGCTATAACAGCACATTTACACACACGTTGTTACACACACACGCTTACACACATACACACACACACATGCATTAACAGAAACACACGTTGTTACAGACAAAGGGACAGGCACACACACACACCATTATGAGTTGGGATGGCAGTGTTTGACGTTGATGTTAAATAATGACCCTGAGCTGATGCTAAATAATGACCCAGAGTAGAGGCTAAATAATGACCCAGAGTAGAGGCTAAATAATGACCCGAAGTTGATGCTAAATAATGACCCCGAGTTGATGCTAAATAATGACTCTGCGTTGTTGCTAAATAATGACCATGAGCTGGTGTTAAATAATGACCATGAGCTGATGCTAAATAATGACCCTGAGCTGATGCTAAATAATGACCCTGAGCTGATGTTAAATAATGACCATGAGCTGATGTTAAATAATGACCCTGAGCTGATGCTAAATAATGACCCTGAGCTGATGCTAAATAATGATCAAAATGGTGAATGTTCAAAATGCTGTGGCCATAGCATCTACAGTAATCATTACCTTCAGCTCAGCTAAGACCCACAGGGTGCTGCATGATTTGATGATAAGGTACCATTAGTAGAAAACTAGCTTTTCAATTAAACAGATCTAGGCTAATTGTGAGTCGTTTGAGTGTGCTTGAATCGTGCGTTGAGTCATATGAGTGAGTTTTCTCCGCTACAACTCACGACTTCCACCGAAGTTGTTCCCTCTCCTTGTTCGGGCGGCGTTCGGCAGTCGTGTCACGTTCTGACCATAGTTCTGTTATTTTATTCTTTGTTTTAGTATGGTCAGGGTGTGAGTTGGGGTGGGCAGTCTGTTTGTTTTTCTATGATGGTTTTTGTGTTCGGCCTAGTATGGTTCTCAATCAGAGGCAGGTGTCGTTAGTTGTCTCTGATTGAGAATCATACTTAGGTAGCCTGGGTTTCACTTTTGGTTTGTGGGTGTTTGTTTCCATGTGAGTGTTTGGGCCACACGGTACTGTTTCGGTTTTGTAAATTCACGTTATCGTTTATTGTTTTGATTCAGTGCTTAGTGCTTTCTTTAATTAAAATCATCATGAACACTTACCACGCTGCGCTTTGGTCCGATCCTTACTCCTCCTCAGACGAAGATGAGGAAACCCGTTACAGGTCGACGTCACCGGCTTTCTAGCTGCCACCGATCCATGTTTCATTTTTCCTTTTGTTTTGTCTGTTTACACACCTGGTTCCCATCTCATAATTATGTTCCTTATTTAACCCTCTGGTTTCCCTTTGTTTTGTGCGTGATTGTCTTTCGTGTATTCCGGTGTGTTGTATTTTGAGTCCTGTTTTGTCTTGTTTGGAACGGGATTTTGTTACGTTTTGGATTGAGTAAATCAGTGATTGTTACTCTTATGTGTCCTGCGCCTGCCTCCTTCGCTATCTTTTAGATTGACTCTGACAACAATGATGTAAGAAAGAACACACTGTATTTTCAGTATATAAATATATAATATTTACTTTGGCTAATAGTGGGCTGCTAGAATAGACGGACTGAGCTAAAAGCAGACTGGATGTAATTTACTCTCTTCAGTCAGCAGCTCAACAAGTCTATTGGGCGAGGAATTCTTCCACCCTCCAGAACCATCGGACTGGGGGGGGGGGGGGGGGTTCTGTGTGTGAGTATGTGTTTGCCTTACAATGCCCCAACCGCAACCCTCTGAATCAAGATACAAGTGAGCAATTACATTGGCAAGACACAGCTGCTTTTTATTAGCCAAACGCAATTCATTAATGTAGACTAACTCTGTCTCCAGGGAGGGAGATATCATCCACAGCAATAAGAGCAACACTGTGTCAGAGAAGACAAAAATTGAGAGGATTTACTCCACCTACACACACACACACACACATTGTAGATGTCACTGTAGATGTCACAAAATCTATAATTCATACACTGTATGTAGGCTCTGCCTCTTGTATGAGCTAAATCTATACATCATACGTGTCTTATCCCCTTATGTATACTCATATACTTTACTTCTCATGTGATAATGACAAAGTCACCATACACACCCTCAATGCACTGTATGAAAACAAGACATCCTGGATGTTAGATATACACTACATGGCCAAAAGTCGAATATTAATATGGAGTTGGTCACGCGTTTGTTGCTATAACAGCCTCCACTCTTCTGGAAAGGCTTTCCTCTAGATGTTGGAACATTGCTGTGGGTACTTGCTTCCATTGAGCCACAAGAGCATTACTGAGGTCAGGCGCTGATGTTGGGCGATTAGGCCTGGCTCGCAGTCGGCGTTCCAATTCATCCCAAAGGTGTTCAATGGAATTGAGGTCTGGGCTCTGTGCAGGCCAGCCAAGTTCTTCCACACCGGTCTCAAAAAAACATTTCAGTATGGACCTCGCTTTGCTTTGTGCACGGTGGCATTTTTATTTTTTATTTTTCCCAAGATGGCATAGCAGTTCAGACGTATTTTTGTCCTCGTCCTGTCGTGTATATAAATATATAGATATATTTACAACTTTTTTTTCACATACATTTTTAATTTTCCAAAAACTCATCTTCAGAACACTCTCCTGCAATCCGCTTCACCAATTTATATTTATATAAAAAAAGTATTATTTACCTCAGATCTGTAATCCTCCGAGAGGCTAGCCAGAAATTAGCCAGAAGCTAGCCGGGAGCTAGCCAGAAGCTGGTCCAGAAGCTACTCTGAAGCTGGTTCAGAAGCTAGTTAGCTTATTTACTGGCTAATCGTTAGTACTCAGCTAGCCACGGTTTGTGGTCATCGGCTGTCCTTTGGCTCGAGAATCTATCGCCAGTTTTGTACAGTGCAGTGCACCGCGGCTCGGAACGGAACATACCGGATTTCGGCCGCTGGCTCTGGACATCCATACCTGGATCTCACAGCTAGCTAGCTGCTATCCGTGTGACTATCGGCTTTCGTCGATTCCGGAGCTAACATCAATTGTTCTGGAGCTAGCCAGCTGAAGAGCTCCATCAATCACTCCTGGGCTGCAGTCACCTATCCGGACCCGTTTTGCTGCCTACGCGGAGCCCCACCGGGCCTTCACAGTTGGACTGCCGACGTTGTCTACCCGAGGGGATTGTCCGGCTGGCTCCTCCGGCGCAACGTTGCCTGGGCACCCATCTGCGGCCTGCTAGCCGTTGGCTATCTTATCGGCTGCTATCTGAATAGACAATCGGACAATTTTTATTTTATTTTTATTTATTTATTTATTTTTCTTCTTGGGCCTCTATAACTATATCTATTGTTTTTATTTTTGTTATTGTTGTGTGATTTGGATTAATCTCCTCTACCACACGGAAACCCACTAATCTACTGACGGAACGCAAGAGTTGGCTAATAACAGACCTCCATTCTATGCTAGCTTGCTCCTATGCTAGCTTGCTACCGATTTAGCTGTCTAAATCGCCGTGACCCCCAACCAACCTCTCCACTCACTGGACCCTTTTGATCACTCGACTGAGCATGCCTCTCCTTAATGTCAATATGCCTTGTCCATTGCTGTTCTGGTTAGTGTTTATTGGCTTATTTCACTGTAGAGCCTCTAGTCCTGCTCATCATACCTTATCCAACCTATTAGTTCCACCACCCACACATGCAATGACATCTCCTGGTTTCAATGATGTTTCTAGAGACAATATCTCTCTCTTCATCACTCAATACCTAGGTTTACCTCCACTGTATTCACATCCTACCTTACTTTTGTCTGTACATTATACCTTGATGCTATTTTATCGCCCCCAGAAACCTCCTTTTACTCTCTGTTCCAGACGTTCTAAACGACCAATTCTTATTGCTTTTAGCCGCACCCTTATTCTACTCCTACTCTGTTCCTCTGGCGATGTAGAGGTGAATCCAGGCCCTGCAGTGCCTAGCTCCACTCCTATTCCCCAGGCGCTCTCTTTTGACGACTTCTGTAACCGTAATAGCCTTGGTTTCATGCATGTTAACATTAGAAGCCTCCTCCCTAAGTTTGTTCTATTCACTGCTTTAGCACACTCTGCCAACCCGGATGTTCTAGCTGTGTCTGAATCCTGGCTTAGGAAGACCACCAAAAATTCAGACATTTTAATTCCAAACTACAACATTTTCAGACAAGATAAAACTGCCAAAGGGGGCGGTGTTGCAATCTACTGCAAAGATAGCCTGCAGAGTTCTGTCCTACTATCCAGGTCTGTACCCAAACAATTTGAACTTCTACTTTTAAAAATACACCTCTCTAAAAACAAGTCTCTCACCGTTGCCGCCTGCTATAGACCACCCTCTGCCCCCAGCTGTGCTCTGGACACCATATGTGAACTGATTGCCCCCCATCTATCTTCAGAGCTTGTGCTGCTAGGCGACCTAAACTGGAACATGCTTAACACCCCAGCCATCCTACAATCTAAACTTGATGCCCTCAACCTCACACAAATTATCAATGAACCTACCAGGTACCTCCCCAAAGCCTTAAACACGGGCACCCTCATAGATATCATCCTAACCAACTTGCTCTCTAAATACACCTCTGTTGTTTTCAACCAAGATCTCAGCGATCACTGCCTCATTGCCTGCATCCGTAATGGGTCAGCGGTCAAACGACCTCCACTCATCACTGTAAAACGCTCCCTGAAACACTTCAGCGAGCAGGCCTTTCTAATCGACCTGGCCGGGGTATCCTGGAAGGATATTGATCTCATCCCGTCAGTAGATGCCTGGATATTTTTTTTAAATGCCTTCCTAACCATCTTAAATAAACATGCCCCATTCAAGAAATTTAGAACCAGGAACAGATATAGCCCTTGGTTCTCCCCAGACCTGAATGCCCTTAACCAACACAAAAACATCCTATGGCGTTCTGCATTAGCATCGAACAGCCCCCGTGATATGCAGCTGTTCAGGGAAGCTAGAAACCATTATACACAGGCAGTTAGAAAAGCCAAGGCTAGCTTTTTCAAGCAGAAATTTGCTTCCTGCAACACTAACTCAAAAAAGTTCTGGGACACTGTAAAGTCCATGGAGAATAAGAACACCTCCTCCCAGCTGCCCACTGCACTGAAGATAGGAAACACTGTCACCACTGATAAATCCACCGTAATTGAGAATTTCAATAAGCATTTTTCTACTGCTGGCCATGCTTTCCACCTGGCTACTCCTACCCCGGTCAACAGCACTGCCCCCCCCCACAACAACTCGCCCAAGCCTTCCCCATTTCTCCTTCTCCCAAATCTGCTCAGCTGATGTTCTGAATGAGCTGCAAAATCTGGACCCCTACAAATCAGCCGGGCTAGACAATCTGGACCCTTTCTTTCTAAAATTATCTGCCAAAATTGTTGCCACCCCTATTACTAGCCTGTTCAACCTCTCTTTCGTGTCGTCTGAGATTCCCAAAGATTGGAAAGCAGCTGCGGTCATCCCCCTCTTCAAAGGGGGTGACACTCTTGACCCAAACTGCTACAGACCTATATCTATCCTACCATGCCTTTCTAAGGTCTTCGAAAGCCAAGTCAACAAACAGATTACCGACCATTTCGAATCTCACCATACCTTCTCTGCTATGCAATCTGGTTTCAGAGCTGGTCATGGGTGCACCTCAGCCACGCTCAAGGTCCTAAATGATATCTTAACCGCCATCGATAAGAAACATTACTGTGCAGCCGTATTCATTGATCTGGCCAAGGCTTTCGACTCTGTCAATCACCACATCCTCATCGGCAGACTCGACAGCCTTGGTTTCTCAAATGATTGCCTCGCCTGGTTCACCAACTACTCCTCTGATAGAGTTCAGTGTGTCAAATCGGAGGGTCTGCTGTCCGGACCTCTGGCAGTCTCTATGGGGGTGCCACAGGGTTCAATTCTTGGACCGACTCTCTTCTCTGTATACATCAATGAGGTCGCTCTTGCTGCTGGTGAGTCTCTGATCCACCTCTACGCAGACGACACCATTCTGTATACTTCTGGCCCTTCTTTGGACACTGTGTTAACAACCCTCCAGGCAAGCTTCAATGCCATACAACTCTCCTTCCGTGGCCTCCAATTGCTCTTAAATACAAGTAAAACTAAATGCATGCTCTTCAACCGATCGCTACCTGTACCTACCCGCCTGTCCAACATTACTACTCTGGACGGCTCTGACTTAGAATACGTGGACAACTACAAATACTTAGGTGTCTGGTTAGACTGTAAACTCTCCTTCCAGACCCATATCAAACATCTCCAATCCAAAGTTAAATCTAGAATTGGCTTCCTATTTCGCAACAAAGCATCCTTCACTCATGCTGCCAAACATACCCTTGTAAAACTGACCATCCTACCAATCCTCGACTTTGGCGATGTCATTTACAAAATAGCCTCCAATACCCTACTCAACAAATTGGATGCAGTCTATCACAGTGCAATCCGTTTTGTCACCAAAGCCCCATATACCACCCACCATTGCGACCTGTACGCTCTCGTTGGCTGGCCCTCGCTTCATACTCGTCGCCAAACCCACTGGCTCCATGTCATCTACAAGACCCTGCTAGGTAAAGTCCCCCCTTATCTCAGCTCGCTGGTCATCATTGCATCTCCCACCTGTGGCACACGCTCCAGCAGGTATATCTCTCTAGTCACCCCCAAAACCAATTCTTTCTTTGGCCGCCTCTCCTTACAGTTCTCTGCTGCCAATGACTGGAACGAACTACAAAAATCTCTGAAACTGGAAACACTTATCTCCCTCACTAGCTTTAAGCACCAACTGTCAGAGCAGCTCACAGATTACTGCACCTGTACATAGCCCACCTATAATTTAGCCCAAACAACTACCTCTTTCCCTACTGTATTTAATTTATTTATTTATTTTGCTCCTTTGCACCCCATTATTTTTATTTCTACTTTGCACATTCTCCCATTGCAAATCTACCATTCCAGTGTTTTACTTGCTATATTGTATTTACTTTGCCACCATGGCCTTTTTGCCTTTACCTCCCTTATCTCACCTCATTTGCTCACATCTCGTCGCCAAATATAGACTTGTTTATACTGTATTATTGACTGTATGTTTGTTTTACTCCTTGTGTAACTCTGTGTCGTTGTATGTGTCGAACTGCTTTGCTTTATCTTGGCCAGGTCGCAATTGTAAATGAGAACTTGTTCTCAACTTGCCTACCTGGTTAAATAAAGGTGAAATAAAAATAAAATAAATAAAAATTGTCATGCTGAAACAGGAAAGGGCCTTCCCCAAACTGTTGCCACAAAGTTGGAAGCACAGAATCGTCTAGAACGTAATTGTATGCTGTAGCATTAAGATTTCCCTTCACTGGACTAAGGAGCCTGAATCATGAAAAACAGCCACAGACCATTATTCCTCCTCCACCAAGCTTTACAGTTGGCACTATGCACTGGGGCAGGTAGTGTTCTCCTGGCATCCACCAAACACAGAATTGTCTGTCGGACTGCCAGATGGTGAAGCGTGATTCATCACTCCAGAGAATGCGTTTCCACTGCTCCAGAATCCAATGGCGGCGAACTGCCAGCCGACGCTTGGAATTGTGCATGGTGATCTTAGGCTTGTGTGCAGCTACTCAGCCATGGAAATCCATTTCATGAAGGCCCCGACGAACAGTTATTGTGCTGTCATTGCTTCCAGAGGCAGTTTGGAACTCGATAGTGTCACAACCAACATACAGAGACACAGGGGGAAGGTACAGAGACCAATCAAATCACATTTGGCTGTGGACATAGCCCTTACATCATCCATCTGTGGCTCAGTGGTGGCTGATGTGCGGACTGTATAAGAATGTCTCATTGTAATGACTGAAATGGAATGAATGGAAAGATATCAAACACCACAAACGCATGGAAACCATTCCATTCACATGGATACCATTCCATTCACTACATTCTAGCCATTATTATGAGCCAGTCCTCCTATATCTCCACCCACCAGCCACCACTGTTGTGGCCAAATCCCTAAAATCAGCTGTGGCCGTACTGCAGCCTAACAATCACTTGGGCACAATTTGGATAAAGCCTCCAGAAAAACAAACCAGGACGAACCAGGATGCTTTAACAAAGTGCAATATTTGATATACTGTACAGTGTGTGGTGCGCTGCACTGAAACGTAGAGTTGCGAAGTTGTACTTAATTATGATTTTACCACAGTAAGATACTGTAGAATCTAGATAGATTATTTTAGAAGCTTCTTACTGCATGCGTATCCACCTCCCTCCCCACCTCCGTCCCTCCCATTCATTCTGAGGACTCCTCTAAAGGGGGGATGAGTGGGTTATTAAACATTTATGACCACCAACACCTCTTTCCAAAAAGGTTTCCACATGTATTAAATAAACATGACGTGTGATAATTATTGGACATCAGGGAGTAGAGACAGAGAATATCTTGGGACAAAAAGAGAATAGTTAGAGTGACGAGACAGGAGCGAGAACAGTGAGAAACTGTGACAATAAGGTAGAGAGATCCAGAAAAAAACATAGAGAGAAGGGACAGATGTCGGAGTGAGATGCAAAGGGAGATTGAGTTGTAGAAGTGCACACTAATCCTAGTACACACCAAGTGTATTCTACCAAGAAGTAGCATAAGGGAGAGGAGGGGAGAAGGCATGTTGTGTTCTAACCTGGTTCTCCTCGTGAGTCACCCTCATCTGCTCCTTGAGGACGGAGGTGCGCGCCGCCTCCTCCTTACGTATCATCCTCTCCTTCTTCAGCTCGGGGCTCCAGAAGCTCTTGATGCTGTTGGTGGACGAGCCCAGCTTGCTGTCCTTCAGGTCCAGCTCTCTCCTCAGCAGGTCATTCTCCCGCTGCATGTCCCGGAGTGTGGCCTGCATCTCCAGCAACTCCCCCCCACCACCCCGTACCGCCTGCCGCAGCAGGGCAGACGGCACCCCCTGGTGGTGGTGGTGCTGCAGCATGGACAGGGAGCCTAGATCGCTGTAGGACAGGAGGTCAGTGTGGTGGCCCAGCCCCACCGTGGCAATGTTGGGGCTGCTGCCCATGGCCGTGACACGCCCCCCGTACATGGCCCGGTTGGAGGCACGCCCCAGCGTCATGGTGCCCTTGGGGTAGGTGGCGGTGGAGCCCACTCCCTCATGGTCGCTCAGATACATGGGCCCGGATGTGGCGTAGGCAGCGTTCAGCGACTGGATGTTCTCCATGGAGAGCGTCTTGCCCCCTCCACTGCTCCCACCCCCACTACTGGCCCTCCGGTGGCCCAGCCTGGGGGACCTAGGCAGTCGTGGGGACCGTGCAGGGCTGCTCTCGATGTGGCCTACTGCTCGGGCACTGCCGTACATGTCCTGGGTGAGGGAGGTGTGGCCTGGGCTGGCCGGACGCACGTCACAGGGTCCTTACCAGGGGCGCGCTGCAACGATCACAGTGTACTCTCTCTCTGCGAGACTCACAGGTGGCTCACTGCATGCCTGTGTGGGTGGAGGGCCTCAACGTCAACAGATCTGTGGAAATGGGAGTAGAATTTGTCATCATAATGACAAGAAATATGCTGCATATTTTGTGTTAGATAAAATAAAATAACTTCAAAAGCATATACAAAAACCATTCCTCTCTCTCTCTCTCACACGCACACACACGCACACACACACACACACACTAACCCCCCTGTAGGGTTTGGTGGGTGTGGTGTTGAAAAGAGCTGCTCTCCTCCTGTTCACATTGACAGCTGGGTGAGTGAGTCACCAGCCTGTGGCTCTGTGGGTTTATTTTACAGGAAGGGATTCCAATTCTAAGTGAACCCACTGGGAATCACAGCATCACCCTGGTTTCCCCCGGCCCAGGCACTCATCCCAGTCCTATTAGTGCTGACCCAGTCAGAAAGCAGAGAACACCTATCCTACTGTGCATAGTAGTACATAGTATAGCAACTATAGTATCATAAAGGCATAAAACCAGGTGCCATGCCCATCTGACACTCCGAGGCAAATGATATTCAACGAGGGGCTATGCGTTCTATGGAAAATACTGAACGACGTGGAAGGTGTGTTCCTCAAGGAACTGACATTCCGTGGAGTTGCATTATTTTCCAGAGAACGCATAGAGCCTCGAGTTGATAATCCCTTTTATACCATGGCTATTTAACCTTTATTTAACTAGGCAAGTCAGTTAAGAACAAATTCTTATTTACAATGACGGCCTACCAAAAGGCAAAAGGCCTCTCATATAAAAATATAGGACAAAACACACATCACGACAAGCGAGACAACACTACATAAAGAAAGACCTAAGACAACGACATAGCAAGGCAGCAGCACATGACAACACAGCATGGTAGCAACACAACATGGCAGTAGCTCAACACGGTAGCAGCACAAAACATGGTACAAACATTATTGGGCAAAACAGCACAAAGGGCAAGAAGGTAGAGACAACAAAACATTTTTATTTTAAATGTAACCTTTATTTAACTAGCAAAGAACATTTTCTTATTTACAATGACAGCCTACTCCAAATCTGGATGACGCTGGGCCAATTGTCCCCTATGGGACTCCCAATCACGGCCAGATGTGATACAGACTGGATTCAAACCAGGTACTATAGTGACGCCTCTTGCACTGACATGCAGTGCCATAGACCGCTGCGCCACTCGGGAGCCCCATCACGCAAAGCAGCCACAACTGTCAGTAAGAGTGTAAATGATTGAATCTTTGAATGAAGAGATTCAGATAAAACTGTCCAGTTTGAGTGTTTGTTGCAGCTTTAACACATTTGCCTCTAGAAATGTGTTCAACATCCACTAAAGTAGCTAGCAAGTTGACTAGATAGCTACAGTAGTTGCCGTGGTAACCAAACAAACAGTCCTAGCTTGCCATTTTGAAAATCGAATTCAACAATGAATTTGACTTTTGTTGTCAAAAGCAAGTCAAACATGGAACATGTAAGAATAAACTACAGGCAGGCATTGAATTCTACTGTGCGTTATATGAGAAATAATGCACACTCTAGAATGCCCCCTTCATGCCAAACAGAAATAAGTATTCAACAATGGCATGGTCTAATTAAGCAATAAGGCTGAGGGGGTGTGGTATATGGCCAATATACCACGGCTAAGGGTTGTTCTTCGGCTAGACACATCACAGAGTGCTAGGATACAGGTCTTAGCCGTGGTATATTGGCCATATATCACAAACCCTGAGATACCTTATTGCTATTATAAACTGGATACCAAAATAATGAGAGCAGTAAAATTAAATGTTTTGTCATGCCCATGGTATACGGTCTGATATGCCATGGCTTTCAGCCAATCAGCATTCAGGGGTTGAACCACCCAGTTTATAATAATATATAATACATGTCAATAAGCAGTCACCTTAGTGAGTGACTGGGTATCAGTTAGAGACTACATCCCCCAGAGTTGCGCACGCTTCCATTTCCTCTTCTGGAGCACTCAGCCGTATGTAATCACTCTTATCCCTCCACACCCCAGGGTCACATTCACTAGACACCAAACGGAAGAAAATGGACTGAAACAGGGAGGGACTACCCTAATCTTGTTGAATAATAAACACTGGTTTTCATTTTCTGTTGCAAACTGTTTTGCTACGGTTTGCACTAATGATTAGAAACCAGGGGAAGGCAGAATGCCTGCAAGTGTACCTCATCTTTTGTTCTAAAAATAAAGACAAATGGAGCTTCTGCTGTTGTATTAATGGCACATAATCAATGGGTAAAACGAATGTATTGTAATTGTCCATCTATAGACCTACATCATACAGCTGTGCTGTCATGGTATAGCTAAGGGCTCTATTCAGTCTCTAACGTTGAAGATCCACTTTATAGCACGATTGACAATTTAAGGCAATGTTCCCACGGTCAAAGAGACTGCGTTCACGGTAAACGCTGCATATGCCGGCTCAATCGGAAATAACCTTTACATTTTTAGGCGGATCTTCCACAATACTTTGGTGATACGGATTTAATCCAGCCATTTAAATCTATGTTTCAAATTAATTGTAATTCCCACCTAGAAAACAGAGTACAGAGTGGTGTGTGAACGTAATGCTACCTACTGTAGGCTACTGCTAGTGTTTGCTAGACACACATTAGCATGCACAGAGCTCAATTCCATGTGGAGTCATTATACACCAGTCGTCAAAATGGCAGCCACGTTTCTGGACATCACATTTAGCTGAGCGGTTACCGCCTCCAGTATATGGTCTTTGTCCGAAATGGTATTCCCTATATTGTGCACTACTTTTGACCAGAGCCCTATGTGCCCTGGTCAAAAGTAGTTCACTATATAGGGAATTGTTGCCATTTGGAATGCTCCCCCAGTGTTATCAAAGGGCTCCGGAGGTACAGGAAGCAAATAGGATTCTGGTAGGAGAAACCCAAAGATGAATGGTGCTTCTCTGTCTATGGGGATAACTGGGCTGTTTTAAGTGATGATGGTGCTGTCTGTCTGTCTGTGGGGATAACTTGTTCGTACAGAAACAATACATTTATTTCAGCTCTGAAGGATTTACCAACATAATTGCAATTAGTCTTTTGGCTGTTCTGTGTGTGTGGAGGGGGGTAGTTTAATACTGTGTACACTACAGCGTGTTGGTCTGAGTGTGAATGTGTAAAATGGGCTCAAAACGTCTCCCTCTCTATACTTAGTATTTCTACAATTCCATTCAACTGTTTTTGTTTTACACTGAACAAAATATAGACGCAACATGTAAAGTATTGGTCTCAGGTTTCATGAACTGAAATAAAAAATCTCAGAAATGTTCCATATGCTCAAAAAGTCTCCCAAATGTTGTGCACAAATTTGTTCAGATCCCTGTTAGTGAGCATTTCTTCTTTGCCAAGATAATCCATCCACCTGACAGGTGTGGCATATCAAGAAGCTGATTAAACAGCATGATCATTACACAGGTGCACCTTCTGCTGGGGAAAATAAAATGCCACTCTAAAATGTGCAGTTTTGTCACACAAAATCCCACAGATGTCTCAAGTTTTGAGGGAGCGTGAAATTGGTATTCTGACTGCAGGAATGTCCACCAGAGCTGTTGCCAGACAATTGAATGTTAATTTCTCTACCATAAACTGCCTCCGATGTTGTTTTAGAGAATTTGACAGTATGTCCAACTGGCCTCACAACCGCAGACCAGGGGTGTTTCTCAAAATGCATACCATCGTGTTCCAGAGCACTCAAATTGGAGCATGAGACCGTCGGAGCATGAGTCCAAATATGCGAAACGGAGCACGGAGGGCACTTCTCGAATGCGTGCTCCGTTTGTACAAATTTTGAAGCATGCATCGATGCAAGCTTCAACGGAAAGTATGCAATGAAATAGGATGCAACCAATTAAAAAATTAAGCACATTTTCTTGAAATCATTATTTGAGCTGAAGAGAGAGCAAATACACTCCTACTTCGGAATGAAATGCTGCATATTCACATCTCATATGTTGCATGACTACAATATTGTATATTGATACGTTAATAAATACATGCTGTGTTCATTTTGGCATGGTTACCTGCCTACAATACCCACTGTAGTGTGTGTAGGTCGCAAGCCCATAGTAAGTCAATAGAGCTAACTGGCTAGCTACTACTGTTAGCTAGCCAGATAGCCACAACGAATTGTTAGCTAGCTACCCATGAAGAATTGACATCTACTGTACCTTGCATAACATTCGTTTTAGGTTATGTTTGCCTAGCTAGATTACAAGGATTCGCATAAATCCAGTTGATAATTATGAAGCAAAATGTTGGCTTTGTGTATATCTTGTTTGGTCTCTATTGTTGCCATTGTCTTAGCTGGAAGAAAGTTTGGTGAATGGGGAGAAGCAAGTGCTTATAATGTTTTATCCGTTCTCCACACTCTCGTCCTGACAAGAACATACTCAAAATAACGTCCTCGGAGAATGCACTTGGCGCATGAGAGTGCAGAGCACGGTAGTATGTATATTGGAAGAAAGAAAAAAACAGGTGTATGGCGTCGTGTTGATCAGCGCTTTGCTGATGTCAACATTGTGAACAGACTGCCCAGTGGTGGCTGTGGGTTATGGTATGTACAGGCATAAGCTACGGACAACGAACACAATTGCATTTTATCAATGCCAATTTAAACGCATAGAGATGCCGTGATGAGATCCTGAGGCCCTTTGTGAGGCCCATTTTTTTATTAGGTATGTGTATATCTGTATTCCCAGTCATGTGAAATTCTTATATTAGGGCCTTATGATTGTATTTTAATTGACTGATTTCCTTATATGAACTGTAACTCAGTAAAACCTTTGAAATTATTGCATATTGTGTTTATATTTTTCTTCAGGTTTAGTTTGATGATCTTCTGTGAGGAAGTAATGATAATGTACATTTCGTGTACATGTTTGAATTTTATTACGTTTTAGGTATCCAAAGTGGTAGTTATGTCTGTATGTAGTCAGATTCTACAACTGAATATGAGAATATGTGTCCCGGGTAGAACCCTGTGTAGTCCACTACTTTTGACCAGAGCCCTGGTCAGGGGTGGTGCCCTATATGGGGAATGGTTAGGCATTTGGTACGTATCCTAAAATACAATTTTACAACAATCAAGCAGCATCATCAGGTTCTAGCACCATCAGTAGTCTTCTAAACACTTTAGTGTCGCACATTTCCAGCAACTTTCCCAAAATTATCTGATTTTCCAAAAATGCAGGGTTTCTGGAAATTTTGGGAAAGTTACTGGAATTTTGCAACACTTAGCCACTCCCAGTAGCACTCTCAGACTCTAGCCAATCATCTTTGAGCCACATGGTGGTTGTATGTAAGTGTTATGTAATGCAATGTTTTTAGATTTTAGATGTGTTATTGTTAGACCACTCATTTTACCTAATGTTAGGAGGCTGTGTGTTATACTCAGGCTCTTCAGTGTCAATCTAACATTGTATTTATTTGTACTTTTGTCCCAGTGCCAGTCTTTTTGTGCTATCATGCCAACTTAATGGAGTTGGCAAGAGCACAAACAGATCTGGGACCAGACTCATTTTGTTAGGCTCCAGTGTTAAAAAGTGCAATATGTCTAAGAGCATTTTCCATTTTTCCCTCCCTCCCTCCCTCCCTCTTTCTTTCCATTTATTTCTAATAAGATTCTATTATCAAGTCAAACATTTAATTGGTTGTAGCTGTTCTTCATGGTCCCTCCCACTGCCCTCTCATTTTGATTTGATTGGTTGTATTATGACGGAGATGACTGAGATGTGGTTGTCCCACCTAGCTATCTTAAGATGAACTGTAAGTTCCTCTGGATAAGTGTGTCTGCATTTAATTACGAAAATGTAAATGTATTATCAGAATAACTGGGTTGTTTTAAGGGATGGTGTTGTCTGTCTGTGATGATAACTGGGCTTCCTTCCGGGCCACACTTGCATCATCTTCTCAGAAGACATGGTTTCCATGGTGACTGCATTGTCTGGGCTTACAGCGATAAAGCACCTGGGTTGGCAGTCCTCTTACATCACGCTAACTTAAGTTTGAAAAGGCAAGAAAAAATAGTATTGCTGTGAATTCCAGTGTGGGTGGATAGAGGAAGGAGAAAGGAAATGTGAGAGTGACTGCAGATGGTCTGGTCACCTGTACCATTCACTCCTCCCTCCATGCCAGGCTAAGGGTGAGGACAAGATGACCACTCTTTACCGGAACCATTATGTGCCTGCCCTACAGCCAGACCTGACTTTGCCTATAGCACCACCTCTCCCTTTCAGAATCAGATAGTGATGTGATATGGCTGTATGTCTGTCTATGAAGTCCCACAAGGATATTGGAGGCAATGAAAGTATTTTACAGCCTGGTGTTTGGAAATTACAATGACCATATGACTTGGCAAGACAGCAGAAACAGATATGGGTCCAGGCTAAGCATTTTGCGGACAAGATAGAAATATTGAAGTAATATCTGTGAGAAAATACATAAGTAGGCAATTACAACAACACGATGACAGACTTTTTCTGCAACAAGAAGCATTAAAATGGGATGCGAGTGTTACAAATACAAAATGGCAGAGCGAATCAAATTAAATCCATTGGAAAGGGTGTAATATGTCAGCCTACATTAGCTGAGAGGACTGAAGCAGTTGTATTAGCTAAACAAGTTGCTTTTTCAGCAGCCAGTCCCTCAGAGGCTGTAGCTAATTAAGTTCAAACAAGTTATACAACATGCATATCAGGAGGCTGCCAATTCTTATCTTCAATTGGCTTCCAATGGCTACAAAGTGTTTGTGAAGTCTGTAGTGGAAATGTTGGAAAAGCATCAAGAACTGCATGTGGCCAGCTGGGTTCAAACCCCAGGTCTCCTGGGTGCAACAAGACTTTGATATCCCACTGAGCTAAACGCCTATGTCTTCTGTCTGTGAAGCCACATCAACACAGGAGCCTACAATCCTCTCCCATTAAAGCGGTCCGGGGTTGTGATGCTGAATCGACCAAACATCAGTGCTGAATCCACAAACAGCGTTAGCGCTAACTGCGGTACTGTCCATGGTGCTGAACCAAGAGTCAAACACATTGCATATATTTGCATATGCAATCAACAAGCCAGACGATGATAATACTCTTAGCCTAATAAAGGCAGGTGTTATGTGGCAGAAAAGCGTAAGCAGCTGTGTTTGCGAGGGCCAAAATAACTACAAGGGAAGGACTGTGCAGAAGAAATTGTCGCCCGAGATTCAGAGATGAGGCACGGAATCGGTCGCACATATAGGCCCTGGGTGTTTCTGTGTAAATAAATAATGCTGCTTTTGGTTTTGGGGCTGTCTACATTTCTATAAGGCCATGTCATTTTCCTTTCATCAACCACGCGCAACCTTAGAAAACCTTTATTTTGGTGGCATTTACTCTTGCCATGATGGCATCGAAATCCACATAAGACCACAGCAGTGTCTCTCTAAATATCATTATAAATCACATAATTACACGCCAATGTGGCATCATTGTTCCAGTCGCAAATGTATGTAAATGGTCAATGTTTCAGCCATCATGCATACTGTACCTTAGGCTAGAGTTTGAATACAAACATTCACACCAGGACATCACGAGGTCAGCTGCATAGGCTACAACTGTGCAGAATAATTACGTGGGGCAAAATATGTATATGGTCCACTAAGTAGGCTACGTAATATTGAATGACCATCATCAAGCGTTACCATTGACAAGACACCCAACCCCACAATTGAAACCACTCCCCTTGCCTTTCATTATTGGTTGAGAGGATCAGATAGCAGAAAAACGTTTTTCCTAATAGCTGTCACCTTTGTCAGTTAGCCAACATGAAACGTCGATTTCTGAAGGGGGCTCATTAGTTTGAGGGGGGACATGTAGCTTCTCATATCGCTTTTAAAAAATTGTTGGAACATAAAACGATAATGTTTAGTAGCCTAATATCCTAAATGATATACAGTATCAATAAGATCCTGGTATCAATATTGCAAAATATGTCTAATTCATAATGAAAGCATATGTAAAATGCTTCCCCCTGAATTATTCTAGTAAGGACATATATGACATAATGAAACCCTGGGGCATTACAGACGTTTAATATGTCGAATTGTCAGTGTTTAATATGTGATATTTCTATATACATTTTATCTAAATACAATGTGATAATGTATGACAATTAGCCACTAGATGTATAAAACCGTATACATTACAGAGCACTGGGCCCTATTAAGATAAAATACGATTCTAACGCCCTCGAAATCCTTTATATTGAAAATTAAATACACTTATATGCAATTCTTTCACTTTTCCTGGACACCGATTCTACTCGAAATGAGCCGACAAAAACAAATTAGATTTTCACCCGGATCGAATGAGTGAAATGGGCCTTTACATGATAAAAACAGAGTGACTACAAATTACCTTACGTTTTTCCCATGCATGCATCTACAATACCATCCAACGAAAGGATTGGGAGTGATTTTTTACGCACACATCGAAAAAACTTCACTATTTACACATTTACTGAGTCAGTACTGCTCAATATCATACATATCAGCATTGATCTTGAATAAATCAAATAGAAATGTACCTTTTCCTACAGTTAATTCCTCTCCATCACCTTTCAGAGACAGCAACTCCATTCACACCAGTCAAGCATCCTGCGCTGTCATTGGGCAGCGGACACGCGCTCTCTCTCGCTACCTACTACAGAGCAGCACAGTCTGATTTAAAGGGACAGTCAAAAGAGAGCAGAGTATTGAACAATCGAAACGTGACTGTGTAATCCCAATATAGAAATCAATTTTTTCAACTCACAAATTCATCAGACTTAATCATTAACCTCCCTGCTTTTTATGGTCACCATCCTCACGGGTATAATATGGGGGGTGTAGGTTTAACAACTTATTTAGTTAGTTGAGGAATTGTTTGGTAACTGGCTGGTGTAGTTTGCCAACCCCCACCATCCCCAATATTATCTAGTCTAATTTCACAGCCACTGTGCCATCAATCACCATTATGCACCATTAACCACTGTGTTCAACCAGAGATTACAGTTCATCCAGGCTTGTCATCCCCTATAACTCTTATCATTTGTGTGCTGATTTTAGGACCTTTTTTTAGTGCGCTATATAGGGAATAGTGGGGCTCAGTGGGGAGGTGTGGGGAGGTGTAGGTATAGGGAGTATCCTCATTTCAGGAACATGCCTCTGGACGTAGGATAATCTTTTGTTCTTGAATGGAATAAACCCATGTCCCTTGGGGGGAAACTTTTCAGTTGTTCTGGGAATGGATGGAGTTTGGATGAAGACAGATGTTTACCACCCACTGTAGCAGGGAGACCAGAGGGAGAGAAAATAGAACAGAAGAGAGTGATGCAGTGAAGAACAGGAATCTTCTCAAAGCAAGCCATGCCTGAAGCAGATAGAATTGTTCGGATAGGATTATCTTTTTATTGTATTTACATGTTTCATTTTAGTTATTTAGCAGACGCTCTTATCCAGAATGACTTACAGTTAGTGCATTCATCTTCAGATAGCTAGGTGGGACAGCCACATCTTCAGATAGCTAGGTGGGACAGCCACATCTTCAGATAGCTAGGTGGGACAGCCACATCTTCAGATAGCTAGGTGGGACAACCACATCTTCAGATAGCTAGGTGGGACAACCACATCTTCAGATAGCTAGGTGGGACAACCACACCTTCAGATAGCTAGGTGGGACAACCACACCTTCAGATAGCTTGGTGGGACAACCACATCTTCAGATAGCTAGGTGGGACAACCACATCTCCAGATAGCTAGGTGGGACAACCACACCTCCAGATAGCTAGGTGGGACAACCACACCTCCAGATAGCTAGGTGGGACAACCACACCTCCAGATAGCTAGGTGGGACAACCACATCTCACATGTGTGGTGCTGGTTAAGTGTTCTTTTATTATTTATTATTATTTGGGGGGATTGGCTTGAGCGGGAGCTGCACTCCCGTAGGGGTGGGACGGCCAAGAGACCTGAGGTGGCAGAACGGAGTGCTCGGGTTGGGATGTAGGGTTTGAGCATAGCCTGAAAGTAGGGAGGGGCAGTTCCTCTTGCTCCTCCATAAGTAAGCACCCTGGTCTTGTAGTGAATGCGAGCTTCAACTGGAAGCTAGTGGAGGGTGCGGAGGAGCGAGGTGAGCATCCTGTGTGAGGTAGGTTCGTACTCTACGGATGTTGTAGTGCATGAACCTGCAGGAGTGTCACTGCTTTGATGTTTGCATAGAATGACAGAGTGTTGTCCAGGGTCACGATTCTTTGCACTCTGGGAGGGCGACACTGTACAGTTGACAACCGTGATGGCGAGGTCTTTGAGCAGGCAGGCCTTCCCCGGGAGGAACAGCAGTGCTGTCTTGTCGAGTTTGAGCTTGAGGTGGGTCTACATCCAAGTTAAGATATCTGCCAGTCACATAGAGATGCATGTCGCCAACTGGGTGTCAGAAGGGGAAAGAAGAAAAGTAGTTGAGTGTCATCCGCACAGCAATTATAGGAGAGACCATGTGAGGATATAACAGAGCCGAGTGACTTGGTGTATAGAAAGAAGAGGAGAGGGCCTAGAACCTAGCCAAGGGGGACACCAGTAGTGAGAGTACGTGGTGCAGACACAGATCCTCTCCACATCACCTGGTAGGAGCGGCGTGCCAGGTAGGATGCAATACAAGTTCACGGTGTCAAAGGCAGTGGATAGATCTAGGAGGATTAGAACAGAGGAGATAGAGTCAGCTTTGGCAGTGCAGAGAGCCGCCGTGACACAAAGAAGAGCAGTCTCGGTTGAGTGACCCGTCTTGAAGCTGGTTAGGTTCAAGAAGATCATTTTGAGAGAGATAATGAGAAAGTTGATCAGACAGCACACTCAAGTGCTTTGGAAGAAAAAGAAAGAAGGGACACAGGTCTATAGTTTTTTGTGTGGTTCCTTGAGGAGGCACCGTATTACCTATATAGTGTACTACTTTGCACTACTTTTGACCAGGACCATTGGTGCCATTATGACACCGATGAATCACAATCAACACACAATACAATCTGGTTGTTTGTTTATGTGGCATAGGTGGTTGTTAACGTGTGAGTATGCGAGGTGTAGCTATAGAATGGTGAAATAGGTGGTTCCTCTATGGGTCGGTGTTGGGTGTGTTACCTGGCTGTGGGGGTCTCCGTTCAATAACCCAGTGAATCAGCCAACGACTCTCTCTCTTAGAATCAAATAACCTTAGAGCCCTGCCTTCAGTGCCTTGGAATCATTAATCACATGATGGATTCTCCCATCGTCATGGTGATGGCAGCCCAGGTTCCTTCCTTCCTGTGTACAGCCAGCTCTGACTCGTAAATTAAGTGGCCATCGCCACGGCGACCCAGCACACTGTAAATTCGATCTGAGTGCATTACATTTACTTCGCACATCATGACATCACTAGGTGTGCATTTCACCCAGAGAAGAATAGCATCACTAAACCTTACAGGCTCTTCTGTGGATGTGAGTGATGTTAATGTTGAAAGAAAAAAAATTCCCCTCAGTACAGCCCCACCCCTCTGTTATAGACATGCACATGCTCGCAACTGTGCTGCAAACACTGATGATGAATGTGGGTGACAGGCTCAAGAGAGAAGATCATCAGAACCATTATGCACACACAAATGCGCACACACACATGCATGTACACACACATGGAGAGATACCTGTTCATTAATTACACATTCATTAATTCATTGTCCTGTTTCTATATAGTCAGGTCAGAATTTTCTTTAGCTCCCCTCTATGCAGTGTGTGCATCCCAGATGGCACCCTATTCCCTATATAGTGCACTACTTATGACCATGGCTATAGGGCACTATATAGGAAAAAGTGTTCAATTTGGTACGCAGGCAGTGAGATTTTGCAGTGTACCCCTGGCAATATTCAGTTATTTTTCTCTTCCCAGAGATGACTATCAACACATTACAGAGAGCCATTGATCTCTCTTGCAGTCCAGACAGCAATGATTCCCATTCCCATTTCCGGGGGAGCCTCTTAAGAAAGTGTGGAGGAATGGGGAGAAGGGAGGGGGGTATTGATTATGCAGTCTAGAAGAATCTCACGCATGCCATGCACATTGGAAGGGCCGGGGTCTGTGACTGGCAGGTTGGAGAGGAAAACCAGAGGGTGCATTCATTCATTTCTCTCTTCACCCTCCTTTTTCATTTGTCATCTCTTCCTTTTTACTTACTAATGTTAGTGTAACTGTAATTCATTTAGACATAATGCTGCTGGCTGATTCACAGTCTGTGGCTGATTCAATCTGCTCTCTGTTGGCCTCTGCTTGTTGACTGGGACACGCACCAGAACATCAACGACAGGTTCTTCTGAATACATTTTTCACAGAGCAAGTCTCAGCAGGTTCTCTTGGGTAGAAATTATCTTATAATTATTTTCAGTAATCAGTGATAATGAGGGGATAAACACTCAACTAATCACACATCTGAAAACTCATCTTCCTGGTTTCTCTTCTGCATCTGAAGCAAGCTGTTGTCATCCCCTGTCTCAGTGCTGAAGAGGTGTGCTCTCCCACTGTCTGAATTGTTTATTTGGGTCCCCATTAGCTTTTGCAGAAGCAGCAGCTACTGTTCCTGGGGTCCACAAAAAAAACACAAAACATGACAAGTAACAAAACATTGATCCACTGATAGACAAGGACATTCACACACATTTTAAGTACAACGATATACAAACATTACAACTAAAAACAAATGTAAACAATTCAATAAAACAATGATGTTAGTGTCTGTGTATCCCCTTACAGTCCCTGAGGTACATGAAATGTTGTTTCATCCTTTTTAATGTTACTGTTTGCTGAGTAATTGGAAATGGAAGGGAGTTCTATGTGATCATGGCTTTGTATAAATCTGTGCTTTGCTGTGAATTTATTTTGGACTTGGGCACTGTAAACAGACCCCTGGAAACCAGGAAAAAATGGCAAGCATGTTGTGGTTGTTAGTTCTGTTCTGAGCCAGCTGCAGCTCTGCTGAATCTTTTTTTGCTACACTTTTCTTTGCTGCACAGTAATTAAGATGGGACAAGACCTGAACAACCAATACGGTTGATTTTTGTGTCAAAAACACAGAACATACTTTTATAACAGACACACCCCTCCCCATATTTACAACAACTTTGTCAATATAACTTGACCATGATAATTGTACATCCAATGTCATACAGATGTTATAGCAGTTTAGCTTCATCAAGGTTTTCAATAGTCATACCTGTCTTGTTTTGAACACTTTGTACAAAATAATAAAATGCAGTACTACAGGATATTTCTTAACGTAGCTCTTTATTAGCTAGCTATAACTGGCATGTTCACGTGTCTCATACCATGATTAACTGACCATAGCATCAACACCTGGGTGGTCTTAACCAATCATAGGCAGTAAAATGCATCCAATTACAATTCAGTATGTTTACACATATTAATATCACACCACCCTTTATGCACAACTCCAGTAAGACCAGTGGCAAATCATTTGTAAAAATATAGAAGAGTAACGGCCCAAGGCAGCTGCCATGAGAGACACCACACTGTACATACAGTATCTGATGTTAGAGAACAAACCCTGGGTTCTATTGCATAAATCATTCTCCAACATTTTGATGGTAGGTGACGTAAAGCCATAGCAAGTGAGTTTCTTCAGTAACAATTTACGATCAGTAACATCAAAGGCTGCACTTAAATCTAACAATACAGCTCAACTATCATCTTATTATCCATGTATTTTAACCAATCATCTGTCATCTGAGTCAGTGCAGTGCAAGTTGAGTGCCCTTCTCTTTATGCATGTTTAAAGTCAGTAGTTAACTTCCTTCCATGCCTGTGGACACACACACTCATTTAGGCAGTCTGCTACCATTCTCAATAGTTTCCCATCAATGTTGTCTATACCTGGTGGCTTATCATTATTAATGGATAACAATAGTTTTTCCACCTCTCCCACCCTAACTTGACCAATTTCAAAACAGCCATTTTTGTCTTTCATTATTAGATAATTTTTTGAAAAATATGATGGTTCACTGAAATAGTAATTGACATGATTGGCAATATCAAATGGTTTCGTTATAAATGACCCATCAACTGACTCATATCATTTAAGCTACTCAAAAGTATTTTTCCATTGTGTTTTGGGTCATCTATTGTCACGTTCTGACCTTAGTTCTTTTGTTATGTCTTTGTTTTAGTATGGTCAGGGAGTGAGTTGGGTGGGTAGTCTATGTTCTTTTTTCTAAGATTTGGTATTTCTGTGTTTGTCCTGGTATGGTTCTCTATCAGAGGCAGCTGTCAATTGTTGTCCCTGATTGAGAACCATACTTAGGCAGCCTGTTTTCACCCTTGAGTTGTGGGTGATTATACACTGCTCAAAAAAATAAAGGGAACACTAAAATAACACATCCTAGATCTGAATGAATGAAATATTCTTATTACATACTTTTTTCTTTGCATAGTTGAATGTGCTGACAACAAAATCACACAAAAATGATCAATGGAAATCAAATTTATCAACCCATGGATGTCTGGATTTGGAGTCACACTCAAAATTAAAGTGGAAAACCACACTACAGGCTGGTCCAACTTTGATGTAATGTCCTTAAAACAAGTCTAAATGAGGCTCAGTAGTGTGTGTGGCCTCCACGTGCCTGTATGACCTCCCTACAACACCTGGGCATGCTCCTGATGAGGTGGCGGAGGGTCTCCTGAGGGATCTCCTCCCAGACCTGGACTAAAGCATCCGCCAACTCCTGGACCGTCTGTGGCGCAACGTGGCGTTGGTGGATGGAGCGAGACATGATGTCCTAGATGTGCTCAATTGGATTCAGGTCTGGGGAACGGGCGGGCCAGTCCATAGCATCAATGCCTTCCTCTTGCAGGAACTGCTGACACATTCCAGCCACATGAGGTCTAGCATTGTCTTGCATTAGGAGGAACCCAGGGCCAACCGCACCAGCATATGGTCTCACAAGGGGTCTGAGGATCTCATCTCGGTACCTAATGGCAGTCAGGCTACCTCTGGCGAGCACATGGAGGGCTGTGCAGCCCTCCCAAAGAAATGCCACCCCACACCATGACTGATCCACCGCCAAACCGGTCATGCTGGAGGATGTTGCAGGCAGCAGAACGTTCTCCACGGCGTCTCCAGACTCTGTCACGTCTGTCACGTGCTCAGTGTGAACCTGCTTTCATCTGTGAAGAGCACAGGGCGCCAGTGGCGAATTTGCCAATCTTGGTGTTCTCTGGCAACTGTCAAACGTCCTGCACGGTGTTGGGCTGTAAGCACATTCCCCACCTGTGGACATCGGGCCCTCATACCACCCTCATGGAGTCTGTTTCTGACCGTTTGAGCAGACACATGCACATTTGTAGCCTGCTGGAGGTCATTTTGCAGGCCTCTGGCAGTGCTTCTACTGCTCCTCCTTGCACAAAGGCGGAGGTAGCGGTCCTGCTGCTGGGTTGTTGCCCTCCTACGGCCTCCTCCAAGTCTCCTGATGTACTGGCCTGTCTCCTGGTAGCGCCTCCATGCTCTGGACACTACGCTGGCAGACACAGCAAACCTTCTTGCCACAGCTCGCATTGATGTGCCATCCTGGATGAGCTGCACTACCTGAGCCACTTGTGTGGGTTGTAGACTCCGTCTCATGCTACCACTAGAGTGAAAGTACCGCCAGCATTCAAAAGTGACCAAAACATCAGCCAGGAAGCATAGGAACTGAGAAGTGGTCTGTGGTCCCCACCTGCAGAAACACTCCTTTATTGGGGGTGTCTTGCTAATTGCCTATAATTTCCACCTGTTGTCTATTCCATTTGCACAACAGCATGTGACATTTATTGTCAATCAGTGTTGCTTCCTAAGTGGACAGTTTGATTTCACAGAAGTGTGATTGACTTGGAGTTACATTGTGTTGTTTAAGTGTTCCCTTTATTTTTTTGAGCAGTGTACTTTCTGTTTAGTGTGTCTTGCACACACTTGGAGCTGTTTCGGTTGTGCTTTTTTGTTTGATGTTGTTCAGTTTAAATAAATAATAATAACACAGGTCCTCACCTTCTTCCACCGACGACCGTTACATATATCTTGGTTTGGTGATATTTCTTCTTTTTGTTAAGTTTAGTCACAACATTTGTTTACGGTATGTCAACCAATCAGCTGAGCAGCCAGACTTGCCACCTCTTTTGCATAATTTCTTTGAACCATAAAATTGTTCAATTCATCATCAATCAAGGGAGCTCTAACAGTTCTCACAGTTAATTTCTTAACAGGTGCATGGTTGTCAACAATTGGCTTGAATCAATTTACATATACTTTGAGTACTGCATCTGGATTCACTTTCTCATAAACATCAAACCAACATACATGTTTTACATCTTCAACAAAAGAGTCCTGAGAACATTTTGTATGATATCTTACAAATTACTTTAGGCCCAACCTTTGGCACTTTGGCTTTCCTTGTTATTGCCACAATGTTATCGTAACTACAGTCAATGGGAACTGATATTGCTTTGGAGCAAAGCTCTGCAGCATTAGTTAACATATTATCAATACAAGTGGATGTCACAGATCCGACACTATTGGTATACACTCTAGTTGGTTGAGCTATAACCTGGGACATATTACAGGCATTAGTCAGAGTTAGAAGTTTCTCTTGACAGGACAGCTAGTTGCTAACCAGTCAATGTTTAGGTTACCCAGAAAATAGACCTCTCTGTTAACATCACACACACACTATCAAACATTGCAGACATACAATATTATCCAAATACTGACTGCTAGCACTTGGTGGCCTATTGAAGCACCCCAAAATGGCTCTGACCATATAAAGCAACACCTCTTCCACAGGTATTCCTGTATTTTCTGCAGATGTTATATCCCTGTATTGCTATATTGTAATGCTCCGGGTGTCGTGGGTGTGGAGTCAAACGCAGGCGACAGAGAGTGCAATGCTGTGCGTCTTTAATAGCACCAACGCACCACAGGGTGCTCACAATAGTTACGTTCCCAGACACAGGAAATCAAAATGTACAACGGAAAAAATCACGACCAGGCACTAACACGTACCTCTACAACAGAGCCGAAGGTTACACTGAAATAATCCCGCACAACAACCAGGCGGGCCGGCTGTCTAATAAAGACAAACTAATTATACATAAACAGGTGGTACCAATAAACATACAAGGAGGGGGAGGAAAGAGAATGAGTGGCAGCTAATAGGCCGGTGACGACGACCGCCGAGCGCCACCCGCCCGGGAAGGGGAACCACCCTCGGTCGGACTCGTGACAGTACCGCCCCCCCCCCCCCCGACGCGCGGCTCCCGCAGCGCGCCGACACCGGCCTCGAGGTCGCCCCGGAGGACGAGGTACAGGGCGATCCGGATGGAGGTGATGGAAATCCCTCAACATGGATGGATCCAAGATGTCCCCCACCGGTACCCAGCACCTCTCCTCCGGGCCGTACCCCTCCCAGTCCACGAGGTACTGCAGCCCCCTCACCCGGCGTCTTGAGTCCAGAATGGCCCGGATCGTGTACGCCGGGGACCCCTCGATGTCCAGAGGGGGGGGGGGAGGGACCTCCGGCACCTCACTGTCCTGCAGGGGACCAGCTACCACCGGCCTGAGGAGAGACACATGAAACGAGGGGTTAATACGATAATAGGAAGGGAGTTGTAATCGATAACACACCTCGTTTATTCTCCTCAGGACTTTAAAGGGCCCTACACACTGCGTACCCAGCTTCCGGCAGGGCAAGCGGAGAGGTAGGTTTCGGGTCGAGAGCCAGACCCTGTCCCCCGGTACAAACACGGGGGCCTCACTGCGGTGGCGGTCAGCACTCCTCTTCTGCCGTCCACTCGCTTGTTGTAGAGATTCCTGGACGGCCCTCCAGGTCTCCTTGGAGCGCTGTACCCATTCCTCCACCGCAGGAGCCTCGGTCTGGCTCGGATGCCATGGTGCCAGGACCGGCTGGTACCCCAACACACACTGAAAAGGGGACACGTTAGTAGAGGAGTGGCGTAGTGAGTTCTGAGTCATTTCAGCCCAGGGAATGTATCGTGCCCACTCCCCTGGCCGATCCTGGCAATACGACCGCAGAAACCTACCCACCTCCTGGTTCACTCTCTCCACCTGCCCATTACTCTCGGGGTGATAACTGGAGGTCAGGCTGACAGAGACCCCCAAGCGTTCCATGAACGCCCTCCATACCCGAGACGTGAATTGGGGGCCCCGATCAGAAACGATGACCTCCGGCACCCTATAGTGCCGAAAGACATGGGTGAATAACGCCTCTGCAGTCTGTAGGGCTGTAGGGATACCGGGCAACGGGAGGAGACGGCAGGACTTAGAGAACCGATCCACAATCACTAGAACCGTGGTGTTCCCCTGAGATGGCGGAAGATCGGTCAGGAAATCTATGGACAGATGTGACCATGACCACTGTGGAACGGGGAGGGGTTGTAACTTCCCTCTAGGAAGGTGCCTAGGAGCCTTACTCTGAGCGCACACTGAACAGGAGGAGACATAACCCTAAACGTCCTTAGCCAAAGTAGGCCACCAATACCTCTCCTGAAGGCTCCCCACTGTCCTCGTCACCCCAGGGTGACCCGAGGAGGGTAGGACGTGAGCCCACCGAATCAGTTTGTCCCGAACACCAAGCGGCACGTACCTTCGCCCCGCTGGACACTGAGGAGGCGCGGGTTCAGCCCGTAACGCCCGCTCGATGTCCGAGTCCACCTCCCATACCACTGGTGCTACCAGCTTTGAGGCGGGAAGGATGGGAGTAGGTTCGGTGGACCCATCCTCTGTGTCGTAAAGGCGGGACAGTGCGTCAGCCTTTACGTTCTGGGAGCCCGGTCTATAAGACAAAGTAAACCGGAACCGGGGGGAATAATATGGCCCACCTTGCCTGACGTGGGTTAAGTCTCCTAGCTGCCCGAATATACCACAGGTTCTGGTGGTCGGTCCAGATGAGAAAGGGGTGCTTAGCCCCCTCAAGCCAGTGTCTCCACACCTTCAGAGCTCTAACCAACGCTAGCAACTCCCGGTCCCCCACATCATAGTTACGATCCGCTGGGCTGAGCTTCCTTGAGAAGAAAGCGCAGGGGCGGAGTTTTGGTGGCGTACCCGAGCGCTGTGATAGCTCGGCACCCACCCCAGCCTCAGACGCGTCCACATCCACTATGAATGCTAGAGAGGGGTCCGGATGCGCCAACACGGGCGCATCAGTGAACAGCGCCTTCAACTTGTTGAATGCTCCGTCCGCCTCTGCTGACCACTGCAACCGCACCGGGCCCCCCTTCAGCAGTGAGGTAATGGGAGCCGCTATCTGGCCAAAACCCCGGATAAACCTCCGGTAGTAGTTGGCAAAACCCAAAAACCGCTGCACCTCCTTTACCGTGGTCGGAGTCGGCCAATTACGCACGGCTCTAATGCGGTCGCCCTCCATCACTACCCCCGAGGTGGAAATGCGATATCCCAGAAAAGAGACGGCTCGCTTAGAGAACACGCATTTCTCAGCCTTGACGTATAGGTCATGCTCCAGCAGTCTACCAAGCACCTTGCGCACCAGAGACACATGCGCGGTGTGAGTGGCCGAGTAGATCAGAATGTCATCGATATAAACAACCACTCCCTGCCCGCACAGGTCCCTGAGAATCTCGTCTACAAAGGATTGAAAAACGGCTGGAGCATTCTTTAACCCATACGACGACGAGGTACTCATAGTGGCCTGACGTGGTACTAAATGCGGTTTTCCACTCGTCTCCCTTCCGAATACGCACCAGACTATACGCGCTCCTGAGATCCAGTTTTGTGAAGAAATGCGCTCCGTGGAATGATTCCACCGCCGTAGCGATGAGAGGTAAAGGGTAACTATACCCCACTGTAATGGCGTTTAGACCTCTATAATCAATACACGGATGCAAGCCTCCCTCCTTTTTCCTCACAAAAAAGAAACTCGAGGAGACGGGTGAAATGGAAATGAATGTACCCCTGTCCCAGCGACTCCGCGACATATGTCTCCATTGCCAACGTCTCCTCCTGGGACAGCGGGTACACGTGACTCTTGGGAAGCGCAGCGTCTACCTGGAGATCTATCGTACAATCCCTTCCCGGTCGATAAGGTGGTAATTTAGTCGCTTTCACTTTACTGAAAGCGATTGCCAAGTCGGCATACTCGGGGGGAATGCACACCGTGGAACCCTGGTCTGGACTCTCCACCGACGTGGCACCGATGGAAACTCCCAAACACCTTCTAGAACACTCCTCTGACCACCCCTGGAGAACCCTCTGTCTCCACGAAATTTTAGGATTGTGCCGGGCCAGCCAGGGAGTCCCCAGCACCACTGGAAACGCAGGCGAATCAATAATAAAAAAAACTGATACGCTCCTTATGATTCCCCTGCGTCACCATGTCCAGTGGGACCGTGATCTCCCTGACCATCCCTGACCCTAATGGCCGGCTATCTAGGGAGTGCATGTGAAAAGGAGAATCTATCGGCACCAGCGGAACCCCTAACTTAAGGGCGAGTCCGCGATCCATAAAGTTCCCAGCTGCGCCTGAATCGACTAGCGCCCTATGCTGGAAAGAGGGAAAAAAGTGAAGAAAAAAGGTTAAGACAAACATGTTGCCAACAGGGGGTTCTGGGTGAGTTTGATGCTGACTCACCTGGGGTGACCGAGAAGCGTTCCGCCTGCCATCTCTACTCCCAGACGGACCCCCCCAGCACCGATCAGACGTGTGTCCTCTCCGACCACAGATGGTGCAGGGAAGGCCTCCTCCTCCGGTACCCCTCGGCGCAGCCCCTCCCAACTCCATCGGAATGGAAGCGGAGGGGCTGGGTGGTGGAACGCACAGGACCCTCTCTGAACGCCCGCGGGCAGCCAACAGATTGTCCAGTCGAATGGACATGTCAATCAGCTGATCCAGTGACAGAGTGGTGTCCCCACACGCTAACTCCCGGCGGACGTCCTCTCGGAGACTACACCTGTAGTGGTCCATAAGGGCCCTGTCATTCCACCCAGATCCGGCTGCCAAGGTCCGGAACTCCAGCGCGTAATCCTGGGCGCTCCTCCTCTCCTGCCTGAGATGATATAGTCGTTCTCCCACCGCTCGGCCGTCTAGAGGGTTATCAAACACGGCACGGAAGCGGCGGGAAAACTCTCGGTAGTGCTCCCGCGCTGAGTCTGGGCCATTCCAGACTGCGTTCGCCCACTCCAGAGCACGACCCGTGATTCAGGAGATGAGGACACTCACCCTCTCCGCTCCTGAGGGAGTGGGTCTGACGGTGGCCAGGTATAGCTCCAGCTGAAGCAGAAATCCCTGGCAACCCGCCGCCGCTCCATCATAAGCCCTCTGTAGCGTCAGACGGAGGGTGCTGGAGTCGGGAGATGGGGAGTCCGGAACCGTGGGTGCCGAAGGTGGAGAGAGGAGACCACTCCTCTCCCATCGGTCCATTCTCTCCATCACTTGATCCATCGCGGATCCGATCCGATGGAGGACAGTGGTGTGGTGGAGAACCCGTTCCTCCATCGATGGGAGAGGGCGGGCCGGCTGTCTAATAAAGACAAACTAATTATACATAAACAGGTGGTACCAATAAACATACAAGGAGGGGGAGGAAAGACAATGAGTGGCAGCTAATAGGCCGGTGACGACGACCGCCGAGCGCCACCCGCCCGGGAAGGGGAACCACCCTCGGTCGGACTCGTGACATGTATCATCAAAGGAATTATCTAAATTAGTTTCAGAGATGGCCAGTATATGATATCAGATTTGAGGAAGTTATTGATTTCATGAACCTTATTTCTAAAGCTACATACATTAATCTGGGCTATTCTTGTCCCTTTCCTGGGTAACTTATCGGAGATAGACATAAAAAAATAAGTAAAATAAAAACATTGTTTAGCTACACTTGTGTGTGTGTGAGAGATGTTGGGCTGAAGCTACTGACCCTCACTCTTTTCAGGCTTTTGGGAGGGAGGGTGGATAATGAGGTTATCGTAGTGGATGTAAGCAATGTCCCACGCTCTCTGGCAGCTTTCATAGTTGGGATAAGTTCTTTCCGCCTCTGGCGCTCAGCTTCAGAGAAGTCCTTGTTGAGAAAGATGTTGGTTCCTCTCAAGTTCTTGGCTCTGTCCAGAATAGCCATTTTGTCCTTGAATCTTAGGAACTGGACCACTATTGGCCTGGGTCTGTCACCTGGGCTGATTACAGGTTTTCAAAACATATGGGCGTGCTCCACCTCAATCTTCCTATGACCAATCTGCAGGTTTTCGGTGATCATTTTTCTCACTTCCTCCTCAGACTCCATCCAGGTCTCATGTGTCAACCAGGTCTCCGAGTATTTCGTATTATGCTGTACGTAAATCTGAGAAATTCCATTTAGTATGATATGTTAAGTTTTGTATAATATGTATTAATTTGTGGATGTCCATCACCCATTTCGTATGATATGTACAAACTATTTTATGTTACCAATTTGCAAAACTTAATATATGTTACAAATTGGCAAAACATATGATATGTTACGAATTCTATCTAGGTGGCTAGCATTAGCTTGCTAGGCTAGATGTTAGGGTTAGGGGTCAGGGTTAAGGTTAAGTTTAGGAGTTAGATTAAAACACGCTAAGGTCGATGCCAGCACCCCCAAGGAAATCTATTAGCATATTACAAAAATCCCTATACAAATACATCAATTTAAACTAGAGATATCTGTTTAGTGACTCAATCCACCACATCCACCTATGTAACACTTTTGCAGCTGCATTGAAAGGTGACAGAGCTAGAAGGGTGATTGTCTGACCATGAGACATCCCAAAATCGCTCTTCTCATTAAATCATCTGTAGCGTCCGAACGGTTTGGCCTACAAACTATGACCCCTCTATGGAAAGATGACACTCTCACAAACACAACACATTATCACTACAGACAGAGTGAGTCAGAACCCAACACATCATCACTACAGACAGGGTGAGTCAGAACCCAACACATCATCACTACAGACAGGGTGAGTCAGAACACAAAGCATCATCACTACAGACAGGGTGAGTCAGAACACAAAGCATCATCACTACAGACAGGGCGAGTCAGAACCCAACACATCATCACTACAGACAGGGTGAGGGTTCAAACCAAGGTCTCCTGCACAGGACAAGACTGTTAGCCTACGGAGTTGATTAAAAAACTATGCTCATTTGTTTGGTAAGAGATGGAGGTATCATCTTTTAAAGGTGCCCGGTGTCCTATATAGGGCTGTACCAAGGCATGTACGCTCCACCACTGCTATGGTCATTGTCAATGTGGTTCCCTGGACCACAACTCGACCAACAATCACCACCACCATCAAGATAACTCACCATGTTGACAATATTTTTATCCAGCAAGTATAAGTGAGTAGTGCAGGGTTCCCCGAACTTGGTCCTTGGGACCACAAAGGCGTGCACCTTTTGGTTTGTTCCCTAACACTACACAACTTGTTAAAATGATCCAAGTTTGATTGATTAGTTGATTATTTTAATCAGCTGTGTAGTGCTAGGTCAAAAACCAAAACATGCACCTCTTGGGTTCTGAAGACCAAGTTCGGGGAACCCTGCACTACTCACTTATACTTGCTGGATAAAAATATTGTCAACATGGTGAGTTATCTTGATGGTGGTGGTGATTGTTGGTCGAAAAAATACTTTACATAATGAGCTCACCTACATCGAGGTCAACATAGAACTGGGTTGTTTCTGGCTCCACTTGTAATCCTGTAACCGACCAGAAGGGGGCAGTATTGGGCTGTGGCTTGTGATTGTGGTTACCATAGTAACCAGCGCACCGTTTTCATTCACACCCACAGCTACACAGGAACTGTAGACTGGGTCATGTTCATTCACCTGAGTCACTTGAGAGTAGCTGGGGCAAAATGTTGTTGTGGAAAATGGTAAAGGAGGGGAGTGGACACACACAACGGAGTATGAAAGAGAAGAGAAGAAAATAGTAGAGAAGAGAGAACAGTTGAGACACAGGGGACAGTAAGGCTGTACTGAAGACACTATAAGAGACGGCTGCCACTCGGACCGATATCATTGACGTCCAGAACAGAGACTGTGATGGTTGCACTGACCATGTGGAAGACGGGGTTACAGGTCACCGCCAATAGACAGGTCTGACTCAAAGAGGGGCAGGACTCCATGACCACATTAGGTGGTTTTGATGATGTCCCTGTCCCTGGATTCACAGAATCTAGTTCAATCCAGTACAGGCTTAACTGAATGACAACAGAGACAAAATGTAATATTGAGTTTGATTGAATAGTTTGGGGTATGGCCCCATCTCCGAGGAATGCTCATCAGAGCCAGATGTGGATGACAGGTTGCTGGGCAGCTGGTGTCACTATTTCCGCCGAAGTCGGTTCCTCTCCTTGTTCGGGCTGTGTTCGGCGGTCGACGTCACCAATCTTCTAGCAATCGGCGATCCACCTTTCATTTTCCATTTGTTTTGTCCTGTTTTCACGCACACCTGGTTTACATTCCCTCATTACTTGATGTGCATATAACCCTCTGTTCCCCCTATGTCTGTGTGTGGAATTGTTTGTTGTAAATTGTTTGTGCACTTCAGACTGGTTTGCGACGGGTTATTTCAACCCGTATTTTGTTGTTCTGGGTGCAGTTTGTATTGCCTCATTAAACTGCTCCGGGAGTTACCCATTTCTGCTCTCCTGCGCCTGACTTCCCTACAGACAGTTACGCACCTCTTACAGCTGGCATCGAAAAAAATGATTTGATGAAACATTGAATTTGGTTTTTACTGCTATAGCCCATAGAAACGCTTTGAATAACACATTCATAAACAGACAGTCAAAAAATGTATAATAAGGAAAAAGGTCCTATATCTGAGAGATATAAGAGAAATATAAGAAAAATATTTGTTTTTTGTTTGGCCACGTTATTTTTAGCACATTTTACCCCATATTTTACAGCCTAGTACTGGTTACCGTTAGACAAATTAGAGCAGATCATTATTCATGTTCCTGAGAGTCTACCCTTTCGATATTGGTGACATATTAGCTCCAACGGTTCAGTCTGGACAGCCTGTTTTGTGGAAGACCTCTTTGAAATGAGGACGTCCGCGAGAGAGAGTTCAGACAAAGCTTTTGGATGTCATAGAGCTAAACAATCGACACTGTCGTGTTCGCGAGAGTCTCCCCTTTCAATATTGGTGACATATTAGTTTGTAGCTCACACTTTTCAGGTTTTAAAGACGATTTCATGACAATTTTCCTGTCCTGGTGCTCTCATGTGTCGAAAAAGGACGCTTTCACAAATCTCATGTTATTGGAATAGGCGCAAACTTTATATCGGCGGAGAAAGAGGATTGAGCTGCATCCATTACAAGATAAAGTTATGTCAATCTCTAGCCTTAACACACGGGGAGCTATTCAATATTCAAAATATCCACTCTAGGGGGTGTGATATGTTACTGTGATGAGCCATTCAGACCAGCCTTCCTGATTGAACTTTTGCAAACTACATGACCCTGACTATCAACACTCAATGGAAAGTAATAGTTCAAATTACAACTGGATTTGATGTTGTTGACCCTGCATGATGTGTTCTTAACGTTGATATTCTGTACTGTTATAGAGTGGCCACATTGCACAGGATTAAATGATTAATAAAAAGGAGGGGTAGGACATGCTTACCTTATTTCACTCAGTAACATCACGTGTGGACAGAAGTAAGGTTGTCACTCTGGTTGATGGTAAAGCCGTAAGGTGTAGTTGGAAGGACTATGTAGTCGTATGTCAGCACAGACATTTGACACAACATGAACACTTGTGACCAAAGAGAATGGCCCACTATTCTCCTGGATAGAAACGAACTGGCATCGCTTCCTAGAAGGAAAGAAGATGGGGAAATCGGGAGGCAGCAATGGAATTATAGATTAATTGGGGCGGTAGGTAGCCAGTGTTTAGAGTGTTGGACTAGTAACCGAAAGGTTGCAAGATCGAATCCTCGAGCTGACAAGGTAAAAATCTGTTGTTCTGGCCCTGAACAAGGCAGTTAACCCACTGTTCCCCAGTAGGCCATCATTGATTTGCCTAAAATAAAGTAGGCCATCATTGACATGGTCAAATAAAATGAGAGATTGCCATGACTAATGCAGGCACTTGTCTCTTGATCTCCATTTTTCTGATATCAGCAGTATGTTGTATTCACAACTTTCACTAGATTAGTGAAAGACAAAAGAACACTTGCTCTCTTCCTAGATATGGTTCCTGCACAAACACAGGGCCCTGTGGCATTAACAGTCAAAAACAGGTTTGTTTGAGCTATGACAGAGACAATTGATCCAACCCAACCTCAGGTTTTGTATTGGATTTACTGTACTGTAAAATAATCAGTAACCAGGAAAATGTAGCTCAGTTGCAGTTGAGAAACCACAGTTGGAAACAGACTTTCTTTCATTTGAAAATGACAATGTTTATCAACACTGGCTTTTGAACTGTAGAATGAAAGAAAACACATCGAACACACCTCCATCCTCAGCAGACACAGATCTTTCCACTGGCTGTCTTGACTGTCCTGCCTAGACAGTGACAAGCCAACACAGCCTCTATGAGTAAAGCCCTGTCTTATCAGAACAGTCTCTTAAAAATGTCTGGGATCTGTGAATTGTTTCTCTTAACTCACTGAGACTCTCTCCTAATCCTTCTGTCTCTGTTCACCTAAAGCACAGGCAGATGAAAACTACCAAGTGAAGGCTGTTGTAAAGTCAATTAAACTTACATGCAAGTAGAGTTGCAAAGCTACCTATAATTTAGCAAATTTACCAGAATTGTTGGTAATTTAGTTAATCTATGGTAATTTAGATTTGAATAACATAACAAAAATGTGTATTCATATATATATATATAGTATTCCTTTTTATATCTGTGTCCATATTGTCCATTAGTTTCTTGTGGACGCGCAGGAACCTATAGAGCCGGCTGAGGCGCGGCAGCCTGGCGAGCTGGCTGAGGTGCTGGGAGCCTGGCGAGCCGGTTGAGGCGCGGGGAGCCTGGCCAGCCGGTTGTGGCCTGGAAGCATGACGATCCTGCCGAGGCAGGCATCTCCGGTTGCTTCCGCAGCGGCACATGGAACTGACGTCACCAGTAAAAAAAAAAAGTATAAGATCCCTGTTGCTTCCCCTTGGTGAGGCGTTGTTCTGTAACATTTGCGCTAATAATCGGAACGCAAGCATAGGGAGTGAATTTAATAAATAAACAAGCATGGAACAAAACAAGAAACACAAGTAGCGTACAGACATGAAACATACAAACAGAACCAATAACGCCCGAGGAAAGAACCAAAGGGAGTGACAGATATAGGGGAGGTAATCAGAAAGGTGATGGAGTCCAGGTGAGTCTCAAGAGGCGCAGGTGCGCGTGACTATGGTGGTAGGTGTGAGTAATGATGACACAACTGGCGACGTCGAGCGGGAGTAAACGTGACAGTGGTAATCTGAAGTAACCAAAAAGGCAACTAGATGTCATCTGACAAAATCCCCCTTCCCATAACGTAAAAGTTACCAAAATTCTGTTAGTTTACTGGAAATACTCTATACCCTCCCTTCGCAACCCTACCGCCATGTTAGCACACTGCAGCAGCAGCCTAAAATCATTCAGCACTATGGATAGCTCTTAACCACTGCAATGTTCATTCAATGCTCCAAAGAGCTTAGCAGTGCTTTGTGTTTCTTTCTTTGAAGACACTGTGGTGAACAGTGAGTGGTTGTTGTTGGCAACCATTTCAGTCAGGCAGTCATTCAGGCAGTCAGTCAGGCAGTCATTCAGGCAGTCAGTCAGGCAATCAGTCAGTCTGGCAGGCAGTCACACCTGCTCCCTCTCTGGCACTCAAGGGCGCCAGGCTGCCCATCATTATGCACACCTGTCACCATAATTACGCGCATGATTGCCCCTTCTATATCTGTCTGTTCCTCAGTTTGTTCCCCGTGTCAGCATTATTGTTGTTGTGTTTTCCCCTGTCCAGACGCTGCACTTGTTTGTTTCTTGTCCATTGTTTATTAAATGTTCACTCCCTGTATTTGCTTCTCGTCTCCCAGCGCCTGTCCTCACACAGTCAGTCAGGCAGGCAGAGAGCAAGGAAATACAGTACAGTGGATGACAAATAAATAACTAGGAGAGATTCTTGATTTTCTCTTTATTATTTTTCCTGATTGGAAAGAAATTGCAGGGTCAATATTTTCATTAATCACATTACATGACATGATTCACCAAAATGTTACTCTATCTGTTTACAGGAATACACTGAATAGAACACAAGGTTTCACAATGGATACACAACTGACGTTTCGCCCATTGCACTTACAACAGTGAATGACTTGAGTTAGACTTTTTCTGGATTTTTTTTGTTGCATTTTCAATTAGCTCTTTCCTCTTATTTCAATCTCTTTTTAAAAAATGGATCATTTCTCATCAACTTTGAAACCTCCCGATAGAATGACAATAGAATGCCTGGATAAACTTTTACCATGTAGGTATTTCTCCTTGTTTTACAAACACAATATGTATAGAAACTCTACACAGACCGAATATGTATCTGAATACAAGTTTATTCCAATGTTGCCAACAGTCAATACGAGCCAGCCAGATACACTATGCTTATTTCATCATTATATTCATAATCATGATATTTAATTAGAATAAATATTATTTTATACACAAAAGCACAAAAGTTGGCAGCAAGTACGGTGTGGGAATGCACAAGACGACCGTACTATGAACTCAAACGCTGTACAGAAGAATCCATCTGTATTTACAGTGAGAATGTGTGTTTGTGTGTCTGTCTGTCTGTCTGTCCATTTGGACAGCTACAGTCAGTGAAGGCTGTCTGGTCTCATGCTTCTCTTATCGACCACAACGTCTCCATAAAGATGGTGAGCTCGCAGCTATCTATACCAAGGTCCCTCTTTGGATTCATCCTGCACTCTCATTTATATTATTACCGTGAGATAACACATTTGTTTTACCTCTCCTTGAAATCAATAACACATATGCTATTGGTGTTACATTTCTGTCTTTACATACCAGTCAGGCTTGTGCTTTAATTATAACATGCCCTGATTGGATGAGTGATTGACTTGGGCTCAGCAGAATGTTGTGTTTCTCTGACCTGATTGACAGTACCCTCTAGATTCCCTCTAGACTAGCCTTGGATATGGAAGGTTCAGTGGTCCACTGATTGAGTTCTAGACTGTTCATTTAAGGGCGAATCCTAATTTCAACTTAAAATGCAATGCATGACTAAGTGGAGGTTAGGATTTCTCCCATTTGTTCCTACAACTACTAATGATACCTTGATGTTGTTCTTTGTATGCAACTTTTAGTGGCTTCAAAGCACATCAAGTTGTTTCCCTCATAATCTATTACTACATGATGCCATTCCTAATGCAGAGAGGCATAAGGAACCATTCTATTTGTTGTACAGTCTGATCAACCAATCAGATACCTGAAATGAATCCTCCACCCTTCAGGTTATACACTGACAGCCGATGCGCACACTGACTGACATTTTATAATGAGAATTCCTGACCAACCGCCTCACAGGTTTGTATAGCAGCACGGACTGGACAGCTGAACACGACATGGCAGTGGGGCCCTGGTCAAGCTACACACACACCAGGATTGAATGAGAGCATACAAACAGCCGGACAAAGCCAAGCAAATCATGCTTCAAGCATTAAGATGGACATTCATGACTGACAGTCTACACAGTCAACCCTTTGGCAACAAGTCCCCCCATATGGGGAGTAATGGGGTACTATAAAACATGCCACGAAAATAAGTCTACATTCAATAGTTAAATATTCAGATCCATAAATACAATTAGCAAAGTACAAATATGTTCAGAACGGTTTTTGATGTCTTTCAGTTCACAATGTTGTTGGATTCTAGTGAGTAACATTGGTCATTATGGTATTAAACTTTGTTTTTCGTCTGTTCCAGTTTCAAAATGAATCATTGCATAGAACATTTGAAATGATGATTGCTTCCAGCCACTCCTGCATGTGTGTGTGTTTGCTTGATTTTATGTATGTCTCTGTGTGAGTAAGTGTAAACATAGAGATTTAGGTGTGTATGTGTAGTTGTGCAACTCTCTCAGACATATTGCTGATGTTTATCAACATGTTTCAGATATTCCCATCCATGAATTTAAACAACATTAACACCAATGTGCTGTATATCATTTTATGCATGCTATTGCTTTTAAATCAACCAGAAAATTATTCAAATGTAAGATAATAAATAAGAAAACAATAGACCATAAAATATAAATAGATTTACCAAACAAAAACATAAAACATAAAAACAGAAGTCACATGAATATAAATTAATAAAAACACAAATGAATAATTTACATTATCAGTGTTCTCGATAGATGTATGTGCATACAAAAGTATACAGTTGTGCAAAACGAAATGAAGAAAGGTATGACATGGACGTTTCAAAACATATGAGGTATACAAGTAAAAAATATGTACCGAATAAGGCTCTTCTTTTCAGAATAATATCAGGCAAAAATGATAAGAAATGAAACAAGATGAAAATACTTTTTATATATAAAAAAAAATAAATCCCAAGGTGCTCTGGGATTGACAAGTGATGGCTTTTCGATGGCTAAAAGACAGCCATGGTCACGCTTGCTTGCGTTCCATCTGGTCCTCTCTCCTGTGTGGATCTCACACTCTATTGGTGGGCACACTGGTAGCTTCTCCTCTCTTTATCCTACTCGTCTAGTAATGTCTGGTGAACCCTCTTCTGGACGTAGTGGTGAAAAAGTGTTAAGAAGGTATGGGTTTCTTTTTTTATTATTATTGTGCGTGCATTCCAGTGTCCACATGTACATGTTGCATTCTGTAGACATCATATCATCACAACATGTGGAGGAGAAATAAAAACACATTCAAAGAAAGGGTCATCGTTCCCTGGAATGTAGAGATCATAGAAACCAAGCATTCAAGTGGTTCATAACCAGGGCATTGTTTGTTTGTTTGTCTGTCGCCGTTTGTTTGTCTTGCCTTGCCTTCTCCAGTGTAGTAGTTAGTGTCATAGTTGGCAGAGGTCTCTTTGGTACTAGTAAAACCTATGAGCTGTGTATCTATCTCCCTCCTCCACTGTGTTATAATGGTGATGGTGTTATAAGGCCCTCTGACCACAAAAGTGTGGAGTCGGGAATGATTCTGGTCAGATGTGGACTCCTCTGAGTCTGCATTACAAATGCCACCCTATTCCCTATATAGTGCACTACTTTTGACCAGATGTGACATTTCCTTCTACATTGGCTCCCATATGGCCTTGTCTTAGAATCACAGAACCACAGCAAGTGATGGGAGAGCTCTGATGAAACTCAGTGTGCTCTCCAAGATGACAGAGATTTAGGTGAAGAAGCAGCATCCTCCGCTGTTGTCCTTCTGAGCTGAGCGATGCGGAAGCCAAGCCTACGGTGTGTGACAGCTCCCTGTTCTGTTCCTGGATCAGGTGTTATTTCTCTCAGTAAGCAGAGAGACAAACAGGGAGGTGAGACAGACAGGATTGTATCTTCATTCTCTCTTCGCTCTCTGTCTCATTCACTCTCCTACGGGAGCTGTGAGGTAGGCTCTCGTTGGCATTCTGCTGGTGCATCTGAAAACATGAAGTCAAAGTTTAGTGTCTCTCACCTAGAGATCATTTTTACTGAATTTTGGGAAAACCTGGGGATTTTGGGAAAGTTACCGGAATTTTAAAACCCTACGAGATCAATATACACAGAATTTATACGGTATGTGTTGCATTAGGATCCAATGTCACAGACATTTGAATAATATGACAAAGAGGCAAAATACAGTACACAGAGACAGACTGTAAAATGTGTGCATTATTGTCTCATAGATTTCTGGACATGATTACACCTACAGAGGGAAGAGGAGAGCTGTAGTACTGTACTGCTTGAGGGATAACTACCTACATGTGCACACACACCTACACACAGAGACACAAGGACACACATACACACACAATTCCATTCTCATTCCTTACACATGGCTCAGCAGAGCAGAATCCCCTAGAGAGAGAAGGAGAAAGAGACAGGGATAGAGAGCGAGAAATAGAAATAGAGTGATAAAAAGAAAGATATATTGAGAGAGAGAGAGAGAGAGAGAGAGAGAGAGAAAAGAACCACTGAGCCAGAGATTATGCACCCTGGAGGGTTACCCAGTGGCCAACACCCTAGTGCCAGGCTGTAATTACCATGGGAACCAATCCCACACCCTTATCCCAGTGAATTCTGTGAAAATTCTCTATAATAAATGTTTTCTTTAAAAAAGTAATATTGATATGAGATCAATGTAGTACAGCATCTACACGTTGAAAGCTCTGCATTTTAAAATAGGGCTATAAATACAATTGACTGTACTGTAGCTAATTTACTGAGTTCTGTAACCTTCTCGTCACAGACTAGATACACTATACTTCCTGTGACTGTATAGTAATAGGCCACATCCACCACGAGCCGACACCTCATTAAAACAGACCACATCCCCTATCTAAGACCTCACAACGGTCCCAAAATGGCCACGGTGAGTGCTTCCAGTGTCACTATGTCCCAAGCCCCTCCACCAGGGCGGTGGCAGCCAATCAGAGCCCTGCTGGGATTGTCAGTAATCCTCAGGGCTGAGTAGGCTTACCTGTTGGTCAGAGAGGCACTGAGAAGGTTTTATCTCTAGATCCCTGCACTGGATCTCTCACTCCTACCACACACATCCCCTAACCCCCTTCACACACGCTAGAGATGTGAGGAACCCGGCGTCATGGCCTATGATATCAAACCAAGAGTCAACCCAACCTAGGCAGACCCTATAATAACTGCACTAGCACAATGACAGACAGAGTAGTGTTCATAGGGAGAAAGCGGGGCCCAAATAGCATCATGTGATAGTCATGATGTGTTTTAAATGGGGTCCCAATAAAAATGCATTCAAATCTGTTGTGTTTAGAAAACAATTTAACTATGCTGCTTTCTGTGTTAGCCCATTCTACAATGTAATGAGGGATTTTTTATAGTGTAATGAGTCATCATTCTGTGGGCCCCAGTTTGTGCGTGCGTGCGCGTGTGTGTGTGCATGTAATCCCACGGCTAGTCTGCTTATCCATTGGCTAATTAAATTTTTTCTCCCCAATTTCATGGTATCCAATTGGTAGTAGTTACAGTCTTGTCTCATTGCTGCAACTCCCGTACGGACTCGGGAGAGGCGAAGATCGAAAGCCGTCCTCCGAAGCACAACCCAACCTAGCCGCACTACTTTTTGACACAACGCACATCCAACCCGGAAGCCAGCCGCACCAATGTGTTGGAGGAAACACTGTACACCTGGTGACTAGTCAGCGTGCATCGCGCCCGGCCCGCCACAGGAGTTTCTAGTGCGCGATGAGACAAGGAGATCCCTACCGGCCAAACCCTCCCTAACCAGGACGACGCTGGGCCAATTGTGCGTCGCCCCATGCACCTCTGGTGGCACAGCGATGCAGTGCCTTAGACCACTGCGCCACCCGGGAGGCCCTCCATTGGCTACTCATGCTTCTACATGATGCAGACATGGATCTATATTAATCTATGCAAATATCCATCTGCTACAACGCTTCATCCATTCATCCACCGCAGTGTGGGGCTGTTGCCCAAATGGCACCCTATTCCCTACCTAGAGCACCATTTAGGGAATAGGGTGCCATTGAAGATGCAACCTCTGTATCCTTAACTGCATTAAACTTAACTATTGATGATAGTATTAATGCTTTGAGGGGTGAGCATTTAACTTTGAAAAAGATGAACGCTATTTAAATATTTAATCTACACTCATATACATCATGAAAATATGAAGAGTAAAGTGCAGATTATCACAAATATGGTCAACATTTTTCTCCAAAGACAAGACACACCGCCCCAATGTGTAAAGACATGTATTTATTTCATGAGATACTCACTGATGCACTCAGGTACCCTCCTCCTCCTTCTCCGCTTCATTGTGATAGTGAAATGTATAAAATGGCGAAAACAGTTTCATAGATTTTTCTAGTACAAAGCCTCCAATCCCCCTCCATCGCAACTCCTCATACCCTGCAAGACAAACACAAGCTTCCCCTCACACCTGGGACATCCACAACACACAAACAAAGTGTCAACTACTTAAACCTTACATCTATGAAAAATCACAAAGAAATCCATTGCATTTACCCTCCTTTCTTCCATTCACCAAAATGAAGTGAACTTCTTCCCGAGGCCAGAAATAGCTGTGTAAAAGAAATAGAGAATAGATGGGGTGAAAGGGAAAAAATATTTAGTACAGTATAGAAAGTTAGGACATTAGTCATTTTCACAGAATATCATATTTAGTACAGTGTAGAATGTTAGGACATTAGTCATTTTCACAGAATATCATATTTAGTACAGTATAGAAAGTTAATACATTAGTACTTTTCACAGAATATTGTGTAGAAGGGGTGTATATAAAATAAAGGGTCCATTTTGTATTATGTTCTATCACTAAGAAAGAACATCAACGACTGTCTCACACACACACCCCATACAGAAGAAAAGTAATTGTTAAACAGTAATTCCTTCCACATCAGACTCTGTATGTGTCCCAAATGGCACCCTACTCCCTATATGGTGCACTTCTTTTGATCAGGATCCATAGGTAGTGCCCTATATGGAAATAAGGTGCCATTCCCAGTGTTCAGGTTCTCAGGGCTTTACCATCTCCCAGTTTCCCCGCCTGTTCAGCTGCGCCTCCAGCCCCTCCCAGGATATTGGTGAGAACATTGACGCCCTCTGCTGGGGGCTGGCCTGCCACTGCACTGCCGATTCCACCAGGCCGGTTACCTATCCCTCCAGGGGGGGGTGCTTTAGAGCCTGCAGAGGAACAACAACCGCACTATCAGATGGCACTGTTTGGGTAGTATATACTTTTCTGTTTGAGTAGTATGTCATGTCTGTTTGGGTAGCATGTTGTTCTCTGTTTAGGTAGTATGTCATTCTCTGTTTGGGTAGCATGTCATTCTCTGTTTAGGTAGCATGTCATGTCTGTTTTGGTTGCATGTCATTCTCTGTTTGGGTAGCATGTCATTCTCTGTTTTGGTAGTATGTCATGTCTGTTTGGGTAGCATGTCATTCTCTGTTTTGGTAGTATGTCATTCTCAGTTTGGGTAGCATGTCATTCTCTGTTTTGGTAGTATGTCATGTCGGTTTGGGTAGCATGTTATTCTCTGTTTATGTAGCATGTCATTCTCTGATTGGGTAGCATGTCATTCTCTGATTGGGTAGCATATCATTCTCTGTTTGGATAGCATGTCATTCTCTGTTTGGGTAGCATGTCATGTCTGTTTGGGTAGCATGTCATTCTCTGTTTTGGTAGTATGTCATATCTGTTTGGGTAGCATGTCATTCTCTGTTTGGGTAGCATGCCATTCTCTGTTTGGGTAGCATTTCATTCTCTGTTTGGGTAGCATGTCATTCTTTGTTTGGGTAGCATGTCATTCTCTGTTTAAGTAGCATGTCATTCTCTGTTTTGGTAGAATGTCATGTCTGTTTGGGTAGCATGTCATTCTCTGTTTTGGTAGTATGTCATGTCTGTTTGGGTAGCATGTCATTCTCTGTTTGGGTAGCATGCCATTCTCTGTTTGGGTAGCATGTCATTCTCTGTTTGGGTAGCATGTCATTCTTTGTTTGGGTAGCATGTCATTCTCTGTTTGGGTAGCATGCCATTCTCTGTTTGGGTAGCATGTCATTCTCTGTTTGGGTAGCATGTCATTCTCTGTTTTGGTAGTAGTTCATGTCGGTTTGGTAGCATGTCATTCTCTGTTTGGGTAGCATGTCATTCTCTGTTTTGGTAGAATGTCATGTCTGTTTGGGTAGCATGTCATTCTCTGTTTTGGTAGTATGTCATGTCTGTTTGGGTAGCATGTCATTCTCTGTTTGGGTAGCATGCCATTCTCTGTTTGGGTAGCATGTCATTCTCTGTTTGGGTAGCATGTCATTCTTTGTTTGGGTAGCATGTCATTCTCTGTTTGGGTAGCATGCCATTCTCTGTTTGGGTAGCATGTCATTCTCTGTTTGGGTAGCATGTCATTCTCTGTTTTGGTAGTAGTTCATGTCGGTTTGGTAGCATGTCATTCTCTGTTTGGGTAGCATGTCATTCTCTGTTTTGGTAGAATGTCATGTCTGTTTGGGTAGCATGTCATTCTCTGTTTTGGTAGTATGTCATGTCTGTTTGGGTAGCATGTCATTCTCTGTTTGGGTAGCATGCCATTCTCTGTTTGGGTAGCATGTCATTCTCTGTTTGGGTAGCATGTCATTCTTTGTTTGGGTAGCATGTCATTCTCTGTTTGGGTAGCATGTCATTCTCTGTTTGGGTAGCATGTCATTCTCTGTTTTGGTAGTAGGTCATGTCGGTTTGGTAGCATGTCATTCTCTGTTTTGGTAGTATGTCATGTCTATTTGGGTAGCATGTCATTCCCTGTTTAGGTAGTTTGTCATGTCTGTTTGGGTAGCATGTCATTCTCTGTTTGGGTAACATGTCATTCTCTGTTTGGGTAGCATGTCATTCTCTGTTTTGGTAGAATGTCATGTCTGTTTAGGTAGCATGTCATTCTCTGTTTTGGTAGTATGTCATGTCTGTTTGGGTAGCATGTCATTCTCTGTTTGGGTAGCATGCCATTCTCTGTTTGGGTAGCATGTCATTCTCTGTTTGGGTAGCATGTAATTTCTGTTTGGGTAGCATGTCATTCTCTGTTTGGGTAGCATGTCATTTCTGTTTTGGTAGAATGTCATGTCTGTTTGGGTAGCATGTCATTCTCTGTTTTGGTAGTATGTCATGTCTGTTTGGGTAGCATGTCATTCTCTGTTTGGGTAGCATGCCATTCTCTGTTTGGGTAGCATGTCATTCTCTGTTTGGGTAGCATGTCATTCTTTGTTTGGGTAGCATGTCATTCTCTGTTTGGGTAGCATGTTGTTCTCTGTTTGGGTAGCATGTCATTCTCTGTTTGGGTAGCATGTCATTCTCTGTTTGGGTAGCATGTCATTCTCTGTTTTGGTAGTAGGTCATGTCGGTTTGGTAGCATGTCATTCTCTGTTTTGGTAGTATGTCATGTCTATTTGGGTAGCATGTCATTCCCTGTTTAGGTAGTATGTCATGTCTGTTTGGGTAGCATGTCATTCTCTGTTTGGGTAGCATGTCATTCTCTGTTTGGGTAGCATGTCATTCTCTGTTTTGGTAGAATGTCATGTCTGTTTAGGTAGCATGTCATTCTCTGTTTTGGTAGTATGTCATGTCTGTTTGGGTAGCATGCCATTCTCTGTTTGGGTAGCATGTCATTCTCTGTTTGGGTAGCATGTAATTTCTGTTTGGGTAGCATGTCATTCTCTGTTTGGGTAGCATGTCATTTCTGTTTGGGGTAGAATGTCATTCTCTGTTTTGGTAGTATGTCATGTCGGTTTGGTAGCATGTCATTCTCTGTTTTGGTAGTATGTCATGTCTGTTTGGGTAGCATGTCATTCTCTGTTTGGGTAGCATGTCATTCTCTGTTTGGGTAGCATGTCATTCTCTGTTTGGGTAGCATGTAATTTCTGTTTGGGTAGCATGTCATTCTCTGTTTAGGTAGCATGTCATTTTCTGTTTGGGTAGCATGTCATTCTCTGTTTGGGTAGTATGTCATGTTTGTTTGGGTAGCATGTCATTCTCTGTTTTGGTAGTATGTCATGTCTGTTTGGGTAGGGGTAGCATGTCATTCTCTGTTTTGGTAGTATGTCATGTCTGTTTGGGTAGCATGTCATTCTCTGTTTTGGTAGTATGTCATTCTCTGTTTAGGTAGCATGTCATTTTCTGTTTGTGTAGCATGTCATTCTCTGTTTGGGTAGCATGTCATTCTCTGTTTGGGTAGCATGTCATTCTCTGTTTTGGTAGTAGGTCATGTCGGTTTGGTAGCATGTCATTCTCTGTTTGGGTAGCATGTCATTCTCTGTTTTGGTAGTATGTCATGTCTATTTGGGTAGCATGTCATTCTCTGTTTAGGTAGCATGTCATTTTCTGTTTGTGTAGCATGTCATTCTCTGTTTGGGTAGCATGTCATTCTCTGTTTGGGTAGCATGTCATTCTCTGTTTTGGTAGTATGTCATGTCTATTTGGGTAGCATGTCATTCTCTGTTTAGGTAGTATGTCATGTCTGTTTGGGTAGCATGTCATTCTCTGTTTGGGTAGCATGTCATTCTCTGTTTTGGTAGAATGTCATGTCTGTTTAGGTAGCATGTCATTCTCTGTTTTGGTAGTATGTCATGTCTGTTTGGGTAGCATGTCATTCTCTGTTTGGGTAGCATGCCATTCTCTGTTTGGGTAGCATGTCATTCTCTGTTTGGGTAGCATGTCATTTCTGTTTGGGTAGCATGTCATTTCTGTTTGGGTAGAATGTCATTCTCTGTTTTGGTAGTATATCATGTCGGTTTGGTAGCATGTCATTCTCTGTTTAGGTAGCATGTCATTTTCTGTTTGGGTAGCATGTCATTCTCTGTTTTAGTAGTATGTCATTCTTTGTTTGGGTAGCATGTCATTCTCTGTTTGGGTAGCATGTTGTTCTCTATTTGGGTAGCATGTCATTCTCTGTTTGGGTAGCATGTCATTCTCTGTTTGGGTAGTATGTCATGTTTGTTTGGGTAGCATGTCATTCTCTGTTTTGGTAGTATGTCATGTCTGTTTGGGTAGGGGTAGCATGTCATTCTCTGTTTTGGTAGTATGTCATGTCTGTTTGGGTAGCATGTCATTCTCTGTTTTGGTAGTATGTCATTCTCTGTTTAGGTAGCATGTCATTTTCTGTTTGGGTAGCATGTCATTTCTGTTTGGGTAGCATGTCATTCTCTGTTTTGGTAGTAGTTCATGTCGGTTTGGTAGCATGTCATTCTCTGTTTGGGTAGCATGCCATTCTCTGTTTGGGTAGCATGTCATTCTCTGTTTGGGTAGCATGTCATTCTCTGTTTGGGTAGCATGTCATTTCTGTTTGGGTAGCATGTCATTCTCTGTTTTGGTAGTATGTCATGTCAGTTTGGTAGCATGTCATTCTCTGTTTAGGTAGCATGTCATTTTCTGTTTGGGTAGCATGTCATTCTCTGTTTTAGTAGTATGTCATTCTTTGTTTGGGTAGCATGTCATTCTCTGTTTGGGTAGCATGTTGTTCTCTGTTTGGGTAGCATGTCATTCTCTGTTTGGGTAGCATGTCATTCTCTGTTTTGGTAGAAGGTCATGTCGGTTTGGTAGCATGTCATTCTCTGTTTGGGTAGCATGTCATTCTCTGTTTTGGTAGTATGTCATGTCTGTTTCGGTAGCATGTCATTCTCTGTTTTGGTAGTATGTCATGTCTGTTTGGGTAGCATGTCATTCTCTGTTTTAGTAGTATGTCATTCTTTGTTTGGGTAGCATTTCATTCTCTGTTTGGGTAGCATTTCATTCTCTGTTTGGGTAGTATGTCATGTTTGTTTGGGTAGCATGTCATTCTCTGTTTTGGTAGTATGTCATGTCTGTTTTGGTAGCATGCCATTCTCTGTTTAGGTAGTATGTCATGTCTGTTTGGGTAGTATGTCATGTCTGTTTTGGTAGTATGTCATTCTCTGTTTGGGTAGCATGTCATTCTCTGTTTGGGTAGCATGTGATTCTCTGTTTTGGTAGTATGTCATGTTTGTTTGGGTAGCATGTCATTCTCTGTTTTGGTAGTATGTCATGTCTGTTTGGGTAGCATGTCATTCTCTGTTTGGGTAGTATGTCATGTCTGTTTTGGTAGCATGCCATACTCTGTTTAGGTAGTATGTCATGTCTGTTTGGGTAGTATGTCATGTCTGTTTTGGTAGTATGTCATGTCTGTTTGGGTAGCATGTCATTCTCTGTTTGGGTTTGAGAGAGTCTAAAGACAGTAATGTATTAATGCAGTGTTAGATTGCGAGGGAGGTGTCAGTCTCACCGATGCCTGTGAGGGGTGGTGTAGCTGTCTTGGGTGGCTGTGCTGCTGCTGCCCCCCCAATCGTTGCTGCAGGTTTCATCCCCCCAATAGCTGCTGCAGGTGTGGCAGAAGTCACCTTTTGCAGAACAGAAAGAGTGGGTAACAAAATTGTTACGGTCCAGCTGTTCACCAATATCATGACGTTGGCCTGGGGGGTAGGTTTATGACAGTCATAAATACCTCTTCCCCCCTGTTTCCTCTCTCTACCCTACTGAGGTTACATTTGCAAAACCTTTGGTTGGTTAACATAGAGATTCTGGGAACATCAGAAGGTGGGGGGGGGGGGGGGGATTAACTTTATTTTGCTAATCCGACCAATGGAACATATGCGGTGGTACTAAATTAATATGATGTCAGTTCGGTTGTCATCTGAGACATTCTCATCAATGATAAGATGACAAACTCTACAGTGGAAAGTCTACACATCAGAGTTATCGGATTCACATGGAATTGTTGTTCAATTTAAATGTTTGAATATGAAATTATTCGTGATGAGATGAAATGTGATTTTAGCTTCTAAAATGTGAGATTTGAGTTTTCATAAGATTGAGCAGAGCCCTATCAGTGGCCCGCCCCTGTGAAGGGACATGGGCTATATAACTTTTCAAACACGCCCTCCTCTCCCTTCCTATATAAGCCCTTGACGACAATATAACCTCCTGTTCCGAGGATGTAGGACGACGGTCCTATGTCAGAATGGTTCAGATCATAACTATAGAACGAAGCCAACATCAGCGTGAGCTTTGGTTGCGAATGGTATGAACTTTGAACTCTTATTCATTACAGAAGTGATACCTCCTAGCCGTTGAGTTAGCAACAGCAGATGCAACGAGGGTTAGGAAGGAACAGACAGAGTATCCCGTCTATCACCCAACGACTTTACTCAAACGTATCCAATTGACAACCAGAGACATTCTTCAAAGGACTCGGTTTGGCAACACGGCCTTCCATCTACCACCAACCTACCGAAGCGCAGCTCAGAGTAAATATTTATTGCATTTTCCTTTTCCAAATGGGCAGTAATTTAGAATGCATCAGATACTGTATTTACGATAGCACAGCTTCTCCCTGTGTCCCTCAGTCTTCCCGCTCTTTCACTCAAACCCAGCCCTTTTCCTTTGTGTAACAAGCTGTCATATCTGTTCCGCCCGCTAGGGACGTTTTCCTTTATGACGAAATTTGTAATCAAGTTATGATTTAATAATGTGTATGTGTAATTCTGTGTGATTAGTTAGGTATTTAGTAAATAAATAATTCAACCCAATTTTGTATTGCTGATTCAAATTGTTAGCCAGGGTTTGTGCAGATAACCAAGAATTTACAACTTTAATATTGACTGCTATTGATGTAAAATATTACTAGGTCTTTAAGAGTTTATTCGGAAGATAACAGCTCTATAAATATTATTTTGTGGTGCCCGACTCTCTAGTTAATTACATTTACATGATTAGCTCAATCAGGTAATATTAATTACGGCGAAATTATTTTATAGAATAGCATGTCATATCACTTAATCCGGCATAACCAAAGACACGACACCAAGAAGTGACAAATAAGAGGGGAAAATTACATGGGCCCAGTAATTTCATGAGTATTGCCAGGATACACAATTCAACTTATCTTGAAATACCAAACCCATCTCAGGTGTACTCACGGCTGTGGTTGTTGGCTGGCCTGCGGTAGGTCCGGCTGGCTGCCGGCCTTGTGCCGGAGTCTGGCCAGGTTTAGCCTGCTGTTGTGCCGGCCCTGGTCCTGCTATGGGTCCTGAGCCTGCAGTGACTGGAGTGGCCTGAGGGCCCCCGGCTATGGTCTGGGAAGGCTGGCTCTGCTGTGGAGGCTGCTGCTGCTGGGTACGTTGCTGCTGCTGGGCCGGTTGGCCCCCGTCTGGCCCCTGGGTTCCAGGCTGTCTGCCTGACAGGGGCTGTTGCTGCTGCCCGCCTGGACCCCCCTGGGGCTGTTGCTGCTGCCTGCCTGGACCCCCCTGGGGCTGTTGCTGCTGCCCGCCTGGACCCCCCTGGAGCTGTTGCTGCTGCCCGCCTGGACTCCCCTGAGGCTGTTGCTGCTGCCCGCCTGGACCCCCCTGGGGCTGTTGCTGCTGCCCGCCTGGACCACCCTGGGGCTGTTGGTGCTGCCCGCCTGGACCACCCTGGGGCTGTTGGTGCTGCCCGCCTGGACCCCCCTGGGGCTGTTGGTGCTGCCCGCCTGGACCACCCTGGGTCTGTTGCCCCAGACCCTGCTTGGCCCCTGCAGAAGGAACCCCTTCCTGTCTCCTGGAGGACGAGCCTAGCGGCTTCTGACCCCTGCCACTGGTGCCCTCGCGGTGGTGGCCGGAGGCCGGGTCACGAGAGGAGTAGTCTCCAGAGTCCCGGTAGCCATCCCGGGAGGAGCGTGGTTCCGAGCCTCCCCTCTTCTGGGTGGAGGAGGATCCACGGCCCTCAGAGCGGGTGGATTGGTCTTTGGGGTGTGTTCTGGAGGAGCGGCTGGACGTCCGAGGCTCCTCGCCGGAGTGGCGGGAAGAGGAGTGCCTCCCCGAGCTGCCGCCGCTGCTGCCTTGGTGACCACGGTGGTCGCGGGATGATGAGGTGGACGTGGGGTGGCGAGGTTGGTTGTTGTACTCGTTCTGAGGCCACAGGTCCTGTTCTTCGGGAGGCTCATCATAGTCATGGTAGGTGTGCTTCACGTTGGCGCCGGTCTGTTGTCTACCAGTGGAGATGTGCCCTGCGCTCCCATGGTGTCTGGAGCGGTTGGAGCGAGCCTCTCTTGGCTTCTCAAACCAGTCCGTCTCCTCCTGACCCAGATGATAGGCTTTTTGAACAACAAAGATTATCATCAGTCAGTTTACTTTTGCTTTATGATGTGTAGAGAGGAAAAGGAGAGAGAGACATACAGTCTGAACTGAAGCCACGCAGACGAAAGACAAAAAGACGGGCCCAAAGTCTCAAAAACATGGAAAGTCTTTCAGAGTCAAACAAAAAACAGCAAACAACAAAATCACAAAAAAGAAAAATGTTTCAGCAGGCAAAATGAAAAAAAGAAAAACAGGCATATGCGGTTTCATGCATTGGGCACAACATTCACAGTCACAAAACAGAAGAAGCCATCATGCTACTCTGAAGAATCTTGGCATGCAGACTCTTTCCAGCAGACAGAAAGACAGAGGAAGTCAGGCAGTTAGTGGCATTCAGCACCAGTTACCTTCACTGTCCGACACAGCAGCGTGCTGATCGTCTACGAGATATGGGTCATCTGGCTTGTACACGTGGCTCCTGGGCAGGTCCTTCATGTGGTGGTCCTGGACATCCGGCAGGGAGTGGCTGGAGCCATACTGGTTCCTCACGTCATGGGGGTCCACTGGTACCCCTGTGCCACCTCGTCCGACCCCCACAGGCTTCCCCACGGGGCTGAGGGGGCTCTCCTCCTCTGAGTTATGGGTGCGCAGTCCGGGCCGTCCGCCACCGCCTCTCTGAGACCGCTCCATGGCTTCCCTCTCGTAGGACTTGCTCCTGGAGGAGTCCCTGGAGCAGATCTTGTCCATGCCATAACCAGTAGACCGGGACCTCCCCGAGCCGTACATCCGGTCCTCCTCTTCCAGGGCTTCCCGGCTTCCCGGGTGGCCACCATAGTACTTCCGCTGGTCGTAGCCGCTCTTCTTCACCCCGGACCGAGACACCACAGTGCAGCTGCCGCCGGTGGAGGTGGTCATGGTGTAAGAGGCCAGGTCGGACTCCACGTCCCGTGCCTCCTCGATGGGGGAGAACTTGGAGATCTTCTGCTCCATACCCTGCTTTCTGTGCTTGCTGCGCTTACCGGAGGAGACAACTGCGGGAGCCAGGTTCTTGGATGGGTGTTTCTGGGTCCCCGGGCGTGTTGTGCTGGGGTGTTTATTATAGTCGTCATAGTAATAAGAAGATCCCCCACCACCTATAGTGGTGCTGGTCCGGGGGTCCACAGAGCCTTGCTGGTGGTAGCCTGTGGTGCCTGCAGACATGTACGGGTCCACAGGCTCATTGCCATACCCAGTTTGGTGCACAGGGCCATTCTCACCATAGCGTCCTGCAACAGGATGTCCCAGAACGTCAACAGACGAGCCTGTGTTCTCTTTGGTCAGCTCGCTGATGTCGTCGATCATGACATAGTTCCTGGGGATGTTCTGCTCAAGGTTTGCGGTGTAGAGGCCGTCTGCAGCGTAGGACGACGTGGGGCTATCCACACCGTGTGTCAGGACTGGCTCCGGGGGGCGGTACTGCCCATAGGCATTGGGCATGGTGTTGGAGGCATAGACTGAGCCAAATCCGGTGTCTGGAGCTGATGTGGCCACCGACACAGCAGGGTTACTGATCACCTCGTAGTTGGTGGGCAACTTCTGTTCCAGGTCAGCCAAGGAGGTCTGATGAGGCCTCTGGTGGACCGTGAGGATCTCAGCCTGCGGCAGGAAGGACATGCCCTGGCCAGAATATGTTCTCTGGCCTGGGTAGGGGTGGTTCTGGCCCGGGATAGAGGGGGTGGGAGGCTGGAAACCCTGGTGGCCATGCTGCTGCATGCCCAGGTCTGTCGGGTAGGAAGTCTGGCCGTAGCCCCCATGGGCTGGGAAGCTTGGCTGAGTCTGGTAGCCTGGGCCTTGGGGTGGGTGGGGCTGGAAGGTGCCTGGCTGGGGCTGGGAGGCTATAGGGTATTGAGGGGGCTGGAAACCGATCTGTTGGTAAGCAGCGGTTGGCTGCTGTGTGGGCGTGGGCTGGCTCTGTGGGTACTGATAGGCCATGTAGGAGGAGGTGGGCGGGTACTGGGAGGCTGGGCCGAGGTCGTTGGGGAACTGGCTCAGCGGCGCCGTGCTGGGCCTCGTCAGCAGACCATTACCGTCGAACGTTCCCGTGGCCGCCACCATCCTCAGGTTATTGAGCTCGGTGTCTGACATGTAGTCGCGGGCGTCGCCCATGCAGCGCATGTAGGCCAGCTCCCTCCTCTCCCTCTCCTTCACCAGGGTCTCCTTGCGCTGATGGATGCCTAGTTCCAGGTACCGCAGCTTGGCGTCAATCTCCTTCTCCTCGTCCTCTAGCTCCTGCTGCTGCTTGCGGAGCTTGGTGGACTCTTGCTCCACGGCCTTCAGCTCGCTCAGCAGGCCGGCCTTGGTGACCCCCTGGGCAGGCCTGGGCAGCACCCTCTGGGGCTGCATCCCCGGGGAGCTGCTGTACATGTGGGACATGGCTGGGGTGACGATGGGGAGAGAGCTCTCCTCTGGAGGTGGGCTGGGTAGGGTCCTCTTCACCTTTCTCATCAGAGAGTTCTGCTGCTGCTGCAGGGTGGCCATCTGGAGAGAGAGGCAGAGAAACACCATCAGGATAACACTCACATAACATTGAACAGAATGCCTGCATGGAAATCAGACTAACTGCACTAAAGAAGATTCTAGTCCAGTCCCCTATTCTTCTCATTACACATTGATTCCCCTATTCTAATCAATATACCTTGATTCCCCTATTCTAATCAATATACCTTGATTCCCCTATTCTAATCATTACACCTTGATTCCCATATTCTAATCATTATACCTTGATACTTTGTCATTTCTATAGCTTAATTCAGAAAATTGCAATGTTATAGACTAATTTAGCATCAATGTAGCCCTTTCCTGCAATAAAATGACCTAGTGGCCTCATGCGTGGAATGTTATCAATATTTGTCATAATTTCATAATTAATAAACATTATTTAAAAAAACAGTTTTTGTTATATTTCAGTCTGCTGTGATGTATATAAAGTGTAATTTTGGGATGTAAACTCAAAATTGAATACATTTCTCTATTCTGACATGGTACAGATGTCTTCTTTAATTGAAGCCTATTGCCATGTGTGAGGTGTATACTTTAGTTTCAGTAGATTTGTTTATGACTACCAAGAAAACTCTGTGACCCTGATTTAGCTCACAGCAGTAAAATTAAGGTAAAATGTATAAATTATATGTTTAGATTTGTGTGGGTCCATTCAACAATACTTTCGTCATAAATAATATGTTTGTTATTAAAATGTACTCTGCAAAAGATGAGTGCTACAATCAGGAAGAATGATGTCTAAGTGAGAGAGAATGGGCAACTTGGGAGCAATTCTCAGCATAAATAATTCACATGAATCATTTTTAGAGCATTAGAAGATTCTAATCATAACATAGTCATACACGTTATCATAAAAAAAATAAAAAAACGTCCTTCATCCTGATCACTTATCTAGAAAACGTATGCCAACAACAAACTAAGAGTAATGATAAACATTCAAACATGGCTAGATTTCTTCTTTCTACTTACAGTTTAGGAGTTGTGTAGACCCATAGTGAATGTATTAAGTATCCGTGAGAATGTCATTTTATAAAAATGTTGATGGATGGCCAGCACAAATAAAACAAGAAATATATGTAAAAATCCTCTTATGATTCCTATGTGTGCCTGTTCATCGGGCAACCCTCACACTGAGTACATCTGACTTTACTTTGAACAGCTGCTAACATGCCGGAAGACAGCAGGGCTGTACCAGGATGCCTCCACATTATGTCTCCCCCTGGCATTTCTAAGGGCTTTGCCATATATAGCAGGGAAAGAATAAAGGAGAAAGAAAGGAAGGGGGTGTGTTTACGCGTGTGTGTATGTGTGTGTGCGTGTACGTGTGCGTGTGTGTGTGTGTGTGTGTGAGAGAGAGAGAAGTGACGAAGAGAAAAAGCAGACTGAAAAGGCAAAGGAGAAAAAAGAAAGGGATATCAAAGAAAGCTATGGAGTGAGAAAAAGAGAGGATGGTATAATGGAGTAGAGGGAAAGCTTGCCTAGTGCCTAGCATGGACAGCTGCTCTCCTGAGAACATTCTGTCTCGTCCTTCGATGCCAAACCCTGTGTGATGCATCTGTGATCTCACACAAGACTAACTAGTCTATTCAGTATCAAACTCTCTTCAGTACGTACTTTCTCTGCTCTCTACTGTATATAGCATAGTCATGAAAAAATTTCTCCTGTCTTGTTCTTTCCTTAATAACTTACACTAACTATTTATTTTCATATCAGGTCACATTATGATTTACTCTTTGTTAATGTTAAAGTTATTGAAGTGAAAGAGAAACAGTAAAAATGTAACTTATTACATACCTGACTGTTGGAGATGGCCTGCTGATGGTAAGGGGAGAACCTGTTCTTGGCAGGGTCTTCTGAGGTGGGGCTGAGGGGTTTGGGGTCCGACATGGAGCGCTGCACACTCTTGATAGGTCTGGGGAGGCTCTGGTGACGCTGAGGAGACTCTGCAGTGAAAGCTTTCTGCTGGGGCGTGACGTGCGCCTTGTTGAGCTTCTCCTGGGAGGCGAAGGTGGTTTCCAGCATCCGATGGGGCGACAGCGGGGACACAGGGGAGTACAGCACCTGGGGAGACTTGGGAGGCTGGCGAGACGGGGACTCGTTCTGCTGCTGGCTTTGGTAGATGATTTCCAGAGGGTCGGGTTTCCTCCTTTCAAACTTAGCCACCCCTTGGGGAGGAGGTGGGGTGGAGCCCACCATCTGCATAGAGGTGGAATATGGGCTGATGGTGGTGGGGACGCTGAGCTGAGGGGCCACCACCCCCTGAGACTGGGCCTCCGGTTCTGTCTGACAGGCCAAGCTCTCACCCGTATGGGTTCTCTCTGGGGCAGAGATGTAGTGAAGCAGCTCCACCTTATTTGTCTCAGCCGCAGTGATGTGGATTGCAGGTGAGATCCTGCCCAACTGGTCGGCCTCAGTCTGGCATGAGGAGTCGTTGGTGGTCTGAATGGCTATGCTGGAGGAGGACACTTTGGCGGTTCCATCGGATTTGACCTCGCCGCTAGAGTCTGAATGTTTGGATAAGCGTGATCTCCTGCGCCTAACCGGTTGCTCCCAAGCTGCCTGATCCTCGTCGTCTGTCTGGACGCTGCAGTCGGCGATCCGCCTGGTTCTCCTGCCCCTGCGGTTCATGTACCTGTCCTCACCCTCTTCATCGTCCGTCTGCACGCAGCTATCTGCAATCCTCCTCACCAGCTCCTCCTCCGATCCATCCCTAAGACGAGGCATAGAGTTTTGCTTCTTCATGATCCTGGACCCCAACTGATTCTCACTGTTTTTCAAGGACATCTCAGAGGCAGAGCTTGGTATGGGCCTTGGGGTCACCATTGCTTGGACCACCTGCCCTTCCATGTGGGGTTGCCAGAACTGTACACTTTGGCCGTCCTGTTGAATCACCCTACCACTCTGGTCACAGATGATGAAACCTTGAGGAGTTCCTCCTCCTCCTCCTCCTCCGACTACTACCCCTTGTATGGCACCTTGAGGGGTTATTCCTCCGACTACTACCCCTTGTATGGCACCTTGAGTGGAAGTGGCTGCAGCAGATGCTGCCGCAGATGCAGCGGCTGCTGCGGCCGCAGCTGATGCCTCCACCACTGCAGTCTTCTGCCTCTTCTGCTCCTCCAACTGCTGCTGGAGCTGCTGCTGTAGCGACTGGATCTGGTCCAGTTGCATCCTCTGCTGGGATAGCTGTTCCCTCTGCATGACCAGCTGGGTCTCCCTCTCTGATTGTTGCTGATGCATAACATGCTGTTTGATGGTCTGCAGCTCCTGAATCTCGCGCTGCACCAGCATTTGTTCTTTCTCCCTGTGCCTCTGGAGCTCCATGCGGTCTCGCTCTAGTTCCTCATGCAGGCGCATCTGCCGAAGTTTCTCCAGCTCCACACGCTCTCGCTCCATCTGCAGCATCTGCTCCTGTTGCTGTCTCAAACGCTCCTCTATCCTTTCCAGCTCTGGGTCGACCGAAGTGGTGATGGTGGTGCTGGCTGCTGCAGTAGAAGCAATCTGGCGAATGGTCTGCAGATGGGGCTGCACTAGAGCCTGTGAAGCAGGCTGAGTTATAGGCTGGGACTGGGTTTGAGTCAGAAATGAAGCTTGAGTTTGAGTTGCTATTTGTTGTTGCATTTGAGATTGCATTTGTTGCTGTATTTGGGACTGTATTTGTTGCTGTATTTGGGACTGTATTTGTTGCTGCATTTGGACTTGCATTTGAGTTTGAGTATGGGGGTGTGTCGTAACATTCTGCGCTTGGATTTGAGTTTGGGGGGTCTGTTGGTTTGCAGGGACTACTGCAGACTGAATTGGCATTGCAGTAGTTTGTCCACCCATATGAGAAATTGGCTGGGCCAGTGGTAAGGTTGCAGCCGTGTGCACAGAGACGGCTGCAGAAGGCTTCCCAAGGTAGACAGGAGCTTCTTGGGTGGAGGTGCTCGTGGCAGGTACACTTCCAGGAACACCAGCCGTTGTAGGGAACTGGTTGGGAGGAGGGTAACCGTAATGTCCCTGTGTGGACAGAGGCATCTTTGGGGTCATATGAGGCAACCTGGTGAGGCTCGCCAGTGGTACAGCGGTCACGCCTGCAGGGTAAGGTCGGTATATTCCTTGTGGCATAGGTTGCAGAACAGAGGAGGGCTGGGTGGTTATTGGCAAAGTAGAGGCTATTGGGGTGTTGATGGTGGAATATGTCATACCGTCAGCTCCTCTCATTGCAGATGGATATAAAGCCCGTATGCTTGCTTGTCTGGCATTGATCAGATTGGTTAGGGCTTGGCCGTGTGCTGTGGGCCTCCCATCAGGGCCATAGAGTAGGTTGGCTCGGATTGATGCTAAGCTTTGCTGTAGGTTGAGCCTGGCTGCAGGCCCTGCTCCAATTCCAGAACCATACTGCATCATCTCAGGGTTGCTGTACCGTTGACCGAACTGGTCCATAGAGTTCAGAGCTGCACACATTCGGCTGATCTCCCTGGCAGTGGTGGCACTATACTGTGCCAGGTTGGCGTCCGGGAAACCTGCCTGACCATAGCCATAGTCTTGGTTGATGTTGGACATGGAGCCATACCTTCGCAGAGGCAAGGGAGGACCTGCAACATCTCCTTGATGACTTAAGTCTGTGTAGGATCCGTATTGTGCACCCATGCCAAGATATCCTCCTTCGTAGGCCTGATTCATGGTGCTCAGATCCACTGCCAGGTCCCCAGGGTCAGTCCTCTGATAGTACTGAATACCTGTATTAGACAGGTTGGTGTCAGACATGGATGGTTGAAGCCTGCCTCCAAGGGGTATAGGGTATAGAGGGACTCCCTGCATCGGTTTACGCTCCTCTGGTGCTCCTTGCATGCTTGCTGCCTGGTAGCCATTATTACCAGGTGGTGGTTGTTGTTGTTGTTGTTGCTGTTGTTGTGGCTGTTGTTGTTGTTTCTGCTGGCCTACACTGTAGTGTGGGGCAGGGGGTGGAAGAGTGACTTGGGAAGATTCAGTGGTAGAATTTTTCTGAGTTAAGTTACCTGCACAGCTACCAGCAAAGGGTAGCTTGTAAACAACGTCACAACAAGCCACTTGGTTCTCTGGTTTCTGTATCTGTCCACCAGTGAGATCCAGGACCTGGGGAGGAGGAGGGTCTTTGACCAGCTGAGTCACAGTGGTCATCTGAGACGCATTGCTATCTTCCAGTTGGACCATCATGACATGGGGCTTTCCCGTAGACAGGTTCATAACTGTGGGCTTGTTCTTCAACTCCAAGGCAAGCCCACTCTGACCATAGTCATGATGATTGTTAGAGGGAGGTAGAACTATAGACGCTGGCTGGGGAGGCATGGGAGATACTCTAGGAATCACACTGACCACAGGCTGGGCACTTCCACTGCTCGTCTGGCTAACCACCAGGTCTTTCTTCAGCAACAGTGGCTGGACCTGGTTCGCTAGGTTATAGCGAGCAAAGGAAGACTGCTGGTGCTGCTGGAGCTGCTGCTCGAGGAGCTGTTGTTGCTGTAGGAGCTTCTGCTGCTGCATCTGGAGCTGCTGCTGCTGGATGCCCAGATCCTCCAGACACGCATCAATCTTAGGAATGGACGGGTCAGTAATGGGTGGCTTAGTTTGTGTAAGACACATTGCTGACCCAACGCCTTGCCCCAGATCCATACGGTTCAGCAGGGGATCTCCGTAAATCACTGGATGCCCCTTCGGCTGAGATATAAACATGGAGGCTGCCACGGTGACGCTGACTGTTGTTGGAGTGGACGCCGAAACGTGCGGCTGCTCTTGTGCATTCAGGTTCACGGCAGCATTCAGTGGCTGCACCGATTTGTGATGGTTGTGGGGTTGTTCAGCATCGAGGGAATACCTTCTTGTATCAGTTGCCAGAGATGTTAGATCCATGCCTTGGTCTGTCATGATGATTGGGGCGGCCTTCATTGGTGCTCTCAGGTCCACTACTGATGCAGGTCTAGTCAGACGCATTTGCATTTGGCCCTGCTCTACGACCCTAGAGGTACCTGGGACATTGGAAATCCTACATAGGGAGATATTTTCCATTGATATTGACCCACGACTGTATGTGGTAGCTGTGGTTGTCATTGTCATGCTTATATCAATATTAACCCTCTCTGCATTTTGGGGCCTCTGTAAACCATGTTGAGGGGATTGTTGCGATAGATGCATTTGTGGGGAAGTTGGAGAGCTTGTTGAAGGAATATATTGCTGATACATGGGTTGACGGATAGCCTGTGTTGGCGAGGACAGGGGAGAAGTGGAGGAGTTTACAGTCAGAGGCCTGGCAGGACTGGTGGTGGTCTTAGAGCCCAGCGTTATCCCCATTACTGGTGAGTCGGAGGAGGACTCTTGTCTTGCAAGGCATGGCGATGCTGTTCTTCGAGGCATCTGGGCTCCATGTTGTTGCGGTGGTACTGGGGAGGTTGCACCACCAGCGCCAGGCTGAGAATCTTGTGGGGACACCCCAGGCCCTGTAGGTCGTAGGGACAGGGAATGAGTGGGACTCTGTGAGGGAGAGGGGGAAGGGGAAACAGGAGGACTGGGGCCTTTGAAATAGGAGAAGAGGGAGGATGCGATGGAGGGTGCTCCAGAGTCAGGAGGAGGCGCCCCCTGTGCTGGTCCCTGAGGACCTGGTCTTCCAGCCACTGGGGGGATAACACCCCCTATTTTGGCAGTCTGCGTCCTCATCCGGTCTTGGGTTTCTTTCGATAGATGCTGTGTCACACTGATTCCTGGTGGGACCCCTTTTCCAGCCCCACATGGGTCGTTTGGGGAGAAGGAAACAGGTGCAGAGATTTGTGTGGGGCTGGAGCCAGGGGTTAGAGGTGCTCCAGTGCCTAGATGTTGTTTGCTGCTAGGCTGAGGTGCTCCAGCCGGTTGCCTTTGCGGACTTCCTTGTTGTTGGCCTGGCCTTCCTGGCTGTCTCTGCTGCAGCATCTCTGCTTTCCTCATCATTTCTTCATACACCTCCTCTGCACTTTTCAGTGTCTTGTCCAACGGTGAAGTGGCAGTATGTTTTTCAGTGGGGGAGTAGAGAGACATGAAGGTGGGTAGGTTGTGGTGGCTTCCTGACTTGTAGAGCTTGGAGCTCATCATTTCAAAGCTCTCTGCCTCTGAGTCCATGGAAGGGGAATACTCTGAGCAGGAGGATCTGTGGAGCTCCTCCATCTCCGCTGCCTGTCTCAACTCCTCTGTCGGGGAGGCATCCTCGATGGGCGAGAGGTTGCTGGGGGGAGTCTTGGATCTCTCTCTACGTCTCTGGGCCCTTAGCTCCTCTTTGTCCCTCTTGGTTTTCCTGGCTGTACTGCGGATCCTCTGCAGGTCCAGATCTCTCATCTTCTCCTGCTCTCTCAGAAGCTCCTCTTCTTCTCTCAGCTCATCTTCCTCGGATGAGTCCTCGATGGTGGGCAGGAGTGGGCCGTGGGAGCGGTGGCGAGCCTTCCTCTGCTGCTTGGCTTCCTCCAGTCTCTGCCTGCGGCTGGGGCTGCTGTCACTGTCATCCTCCATGGAGGACAAGGAGGTAGGGGACGTGCCAGATGTGTAACTGGGAGTTGTGGCAGGAAGGGTGGATGAATACTCCCCCCTCGACCGCTCCTCTGGTGATCCAGTCAGACTCTCCATCTCCAGCTCTGGCTCTCTGAGGTCATGCTCTGAGTTGTTCAGCTCAATGGTCTTAAACCGCCGCAGGCCTCCTTGGGAAGCCATCATACCTTCATCTTCTTCGTCATCTACCCCCTTGGTGTCCTCCTCAAAACTACTGGAATGGTGGGTGAGGCTGCGTCGTTTCTCCTTCCCCAAATCCTTTTTGTTTTTTGTTTTCTGGTAGCCGTACCCTTCCTCCTCCTCCATCTCGTCCTCGTCAGCGCTCATTTCTATGATCTTCCTCCTCATGAACTCCTCATCTGTCATTTCTTTATGGGACTTCTTCTGCCTGGGCGGTAAGGGGGACAGACCACTCTCGCTGCTGTCCTCCACATAGTCGTGGCGCAGCTTGGAGCTGAGATCGTCCGACACCTCCCCGTCAGAGTTGTTCTCCCCGCCCTGGTCTGTAGCGGTCTTGGACCTGGACTCCAGCAGTGGCCGCATGGAGCTCTCTAGCTTAGTGATCTCAGAGGGGCTGGAGAGGCTACGTTCACTCAGCTTTAACCCCGGATCCTCACGGATATGGCCTGTGATCTCGCCCACGGAGCCGGAGATCCCATCTGAGGAGTATCCCGTGTCACTGAGGCTCTGCGTGCTGGACTTGTTGGAATCCTAAAGGAAAGAGAGAAACAAGAGAGACAAGTCAGAGGCCAGTATTAGCATCAGTCCTGTTGCCCCCTGACTGAAATAATTCTGTAGCAAAAAGTCTATTACAGGCAACAGTGCACCCTTTCTTTCCTATCGTTTCACCTACTCATCGGCAGAGTTACTTTTATTTCACAGATGATAGGGGTTGGAATAAAAGCACTGGAGTTTATACAGGCTGTATTACTATTCTGGCAAGACATGAGAATAATTACATTGAAAATAATTCAGTCATCAAAGCACAGGCAAATACAGTTGAAGTTGGACATTTACATACACTTAGGTTGCAGTCATTAAAACTTGTTTTTCAACAACTCCATAAATTTCCTGTAAACAAACTATAGTTTTGGTAAGTTGGTTAGGACATCTACTTTGTGCATGACACAAGTAATTTTTCCAACAATTTTTTACAGACTATTTATTATTTCACTGTATCACAATTCCAGTGGGTCAGAAGTTTACATACACTAAGTTGACTGGGCCTTTAAAGAGCTTGGAAAATTCCAGAAAATAATGTCATGGTTTTAGAAGTTTCTGATAGGCTAATTGACATCATTTGAGTCAATTGGAGGTGTACCTGTGGATGTATTTCAAGGCCTACCTTCAAACTCAATGCCTTTTTGCTTGACATCATGGGAAAATCAAAAGAAATCAGCCAAGAACTCATAAAAAAATTGTAGACCTCCACAAGTCTGGTTCATCCTTGCGAGCAATTCACAAACACCTGAAGGTACCACATTCATCTGTACAAACAATAGTACGCAAGTACAAACACCATGGGACCACACAGCGGTCATACCGCTCAGGAAGGAGACGCATTCTGTCTCCTATAGATGAACAAACTTTGGTGCGAAAAGTGCAAATCAATCCCAGAACAACAGCAAAAGACTTTGTGAAGATGCTGTAGGAAACAGGTACAAAAGTATCTATATCCACAGTAAAACGAGTCCTATATCGACATAACCTGAAAGGCCGCTCATTAAGGAAGAAGCCACTGCTCCAAAACCACCATAAAAAATCCAGACTACAGTTTGCAACTGCACATTTTTGGAGAAATGTCCTCTGGTCAGATTAAACAAAAATAGAACTGTTTGGCCATAATGACCATCGTAATGTTTGGAGGAAAAGGGGGAGGCTTGGAAGCTGAAGAACACCATCCCAACCGTGAAGCACGGAGTGGCAGCATCATGTTGTGGGGGTGCTTTGCTGCTGAAGGGACTGGTGCACGTCACAAAATAGATGGCATCATGAGGCAGGAAAATTATGTGGACATATTTAAGCAACATCTCAAAACATCAGTCAGGAAGTCAATGCTTGGTCACAAATGGGTCTTCCAAATGGACAATGACCCCAAGCATACTTCCAAAGTTGTGGCAAAATGGCTTAAGGACAACAAAGTCAAGGTATTAGAGTGGCCATCACAAAGCCCTGACCTCAATCCTATAGAAGATTTGTGGGCAGAACTGAAAAAGAGTGTGTGAGCAAGGAGGTCTACAAACCTGACTCAGTTACACCAGCTCTGTCAGGAGGAATGGGCCAAATTCACCCAACTTATTGTGGGAAGCTTGTGGAAAGCTACCTGAAACGTTTGACCCAAGTTAAATAATTTAAAGGCAATGCTACTAAATACTAATTGAGTGTATGTAAACTTCTGACCAAATAGTAGAGTGATTTTTTCCCCCCAGCTTTTATTTATTTCATCACAGTGGAATGTGATGAAATAAATAAAAGCTGAAAAAAAAAAAATCGCTCTACTATTATTCTGACATTTCACATTCTTAAAATAAAGTGGTGATCCTAACTGACCTAAGACAGGTAATTTTTACTACGATTAAATGTCAGGAATTGCGAAAAACTGAGTTTCAATGTATTTGGCTTAGGTGTATGTAAACTTCTGACTTCAACTATATATAACAGAAAATGTAATTAACGTTATTAAAGCTCATGCAACTATAACACATAATGTAATGAACGTTATTAAAGCACAGGCAACAATTAGACAATGAAATGCACACAAATATGACTATAAAAAGGTTAAGATAAAAAGTGACAAAAACAACTAAACGAAAAACAACAAGAAAACGGCAAGAAAAACCATGATATTTTGGTTACATGCTCGTATAATTAAATGTGCAATGAAATCTCTGCCATTGTTGAAGAATGATGAATGATGGTAAAAAATAAACAAGCTGATCAAAATATAATGATTTGGTTAAAAAAAACTGCATTGCATGTTAGCTAATAACACTGATTAGTCCTGATTACAATATCAGAAAAGGATGACTATAATTTTTATTTTATTTGACCTTTATTTAACTAGGCAAGTCAGTTAAGAACAAATTCTTATTTTCAATGACGGCCTAGGAACAGTGGGTTAACTGCCTGTTCAGGGGCAGAACGACAGATTTGTACCTTGTCAGCTCGGGGATATGAACTTGCAACCTTTCGGTTACTAGTCCAACGCTCTAACCACTAGGCGGATAATACAGGTAATGCAGATCATACAGGCTTAACATTATGATTGAACTAATAAAAACATGAAGAAAAGATACCAAAGGTGATGCATGGTAAACGGCTGATGCTTGGGGATAGAGATGACAAGGAGAAGGGGGATGAGAATGATATAATGATATGCTATAATGATCATAGTGATGATGACGGTGACAACAACGATGACGAGTATGACGATTACTAAAATGAGGTAAATTAAATTCCGGTGGTAAATCAAGAAGAATTACGGTGGTGAAGATGCTGAAGTTGAAAAGTTGCAGGGAGCTCACGTCATGGTGTTTTGACTTCTGTGAATCTTCAACGAGTTTCTTCTTTTCATCATGTGATGTGGTGATGGCTTCAGGTGCTCCCTTCTTGGGTGAGGCTTTGGCTTCATTTTCCTTATGAGCTTTGGGGACGACTTTAGCTTTATCCTGGCCCTGCTGCTGTTTACCGGCCTGCTTGTTGGGTTTAGGTTGAGTTGGTGCACTCTTAGTAGGAGAGGGTGCACCCTTGGTAGGGGTGGATGCAAATTTAACAGGGGAGGGCTGGGCAGAACCCTTGCTCTGGGCAGTGAGTCCTGTCTGTTTGGCAGAGGAGGGTGTGCCCTTAGCAGGGGTGTATGCTGTTTTAGCAGAGGACAGTGCACCCTTGGCTGGGGAGGGCTGGGCAGTACCCTTGCTCTGGGCAGTGGGTCCTATCTGTTTGGCAGGGGAGGGTGTGCCCTTAGCAGGGGTGGATGCTGTTTTAGTGGGGGAGGGTGCACCCTTGGCAGGGGAGTGCGCACTCTTACCTGGGAAGGGTTGTACCTTGGCAGGGGAGGGTTGGGCAGGCCCCTTGCTCTGTTTGGCAGGGGAGAAAGGAGGGCCACTTACTTGGGCACCCAGTGGTTTTTGTTGCTGTTGAGGATCAGTGGGCCATAGCCCTGCCTGCTGATTGGGCCCTTTCTGCTGAGGCTGTTGTTGATTGGCTGGGGCTGAGTGCCGTGGGGATCCCATTGGCTGAGGAACAGGAAGTGGAGCATCTCCCAGGGCCCCAGACAAAGCTCTCTGGGTCTGGCAGTTCAGGCAGAGCCATTCTTTATTCTGAAACACAGATAGAACAAAAAGAGGCCTTTAGAAAACTGCAAGGTACAGGATTGTATCAAAACAAACATTGTCGGTTGACTGCAAACTGAAGATTATTCTATAATGATCATTCAAAAAGGGACAATAACAATGTCAGTCAAAGAACATTTACAATCAAGAAACAATTAATAAAACATAAAGTCAGGAAGGAACATTCAACAAACAGCCCCACACATACCACAGTGACACATAATGTGGTAGAAGTGGGATGGTGGGAGCTGAGAAGAGGTGCCTTACTTGTCTGCTTGAGTAACATTAAGATAAGACAGGACAGGAATAGTACTACCGTTGTCTGCACTACTGCGGTCTGAACTACCTGCTGTCTGCACTACCGCTGCGCTCACAGCAGCACTTAAAAATTAAGCATGTCCTCTTAACTGAAATAATATAAAAACACAACTCTCCAATAAATCAGCTGTCTCGTAGAAGGTTTAAGCCGCTAATTTACACCAACGCCACGTCCCAAATAGCACCCTATTCCCTATACAGTGCACTCTATAGGAAATACAGTGGCATTTCGGACACCACTACTTTTCTTTCATCTGGAACAGTCATTCGGATTCCCATGTAAAATAGACTTTAGAGTGACCCATAATATATATATATCACCCATAATATTTTTGGAGGATAGGAATACTCAACATTTTTGAAAAATATATTTTTCTCTCATGGCTAACTACCAGAAAGTTTTAAAAGATAGGCTGAGTGGGAGAGAAGCTTATATTCATGAGCTTGCCTTGACTGACAGCTCTTTGTCAAGCAACTTGAATGCAGCGAGCAGTGTTGCAGTAAAATCATCTCAAGCTAATTTGGTGATACACAAAGCAATGATGTCCATTTTTTAAAATACATTTCCCGTTTAGCATGTCTCTTGTGATGCGGGTCACAGCAGCAGTGATGGATGTGTTGACAGGAGAACTGCGTCAGAGTTTTGGATGACCCTTCACCCTATTTTGTTCCATGCTGGCTGAAGACCTAGCTAGCCAGTAATTAGTTAACACCAGACACAGATGAAGACCTAGCTAGTCAGTAATTAGTTAACACCAGACACAGATGAAGACCTAGCTAGCCAGTAATTAGTTAACACCAGACACAGATGAAGACCTAGCTTGCCAGTAATTAGTTAACACCAGACACAGATGAAGACCTAGCTAGCCAGTAATTAGTTAACACCAGACACAGATGAAGACCTAGCTAGTCAGTAATTAGTTAACACCAGACACAGATGAAGACCTAGCTTGCCAGTAATTAGTTAACACCAGACACAGATGAAGACCTAGCTAGCCAGTAATTAGTTAACACCAGACACAGATGAAGACCTAGCTAGCCAGTAATTAGTTAACACCAGACACAGATGAAGACCTAGCTAGCCAGTAATTAGTTAACACCAGACACAGATGAAGACCTAGCTAGCCAGTAATTAGTTAACACCAGACACAGATGAAGACCTAGCTAGCCAGTAATTAGTTAACACCAGACACAGATGAAGACCTAGCTAGTCAGTAATTCGTTAACACCAGACACAGATGAAGACCTAGCTAGCCAGTAATTAGTTAACACCAGACACAGATGAAGACCTAGCTAGCCAGTAATTAGTTAACACTAGACACAGATGAAAAGGGAAACATAAGTATCTTTGCCAAAGATGAATAGTGTAAACTATTATATTTGCAAATTTTGGCACCAGTAGAGTAGCTACACAAAATATACAAATGTATGTGGAAATTAGTGGATTCAGCTACTTCAGCCACACCCTTTGCTGTATAAAATCAAGCACACAGCAATGAAATTTCCAGAGACAAACATTGGCAGTAGAATGGCCTGACTGAAGAGTTCAGTGACTTTCAACGTGGCACCGTCATAGGATGCCACCTTTCCAACAAGTCAGTTCGTCACATTTCTGCCCTGCTAGAGCTGCCCGGGTCAACTGTAAGTGCTATTATTGTGAAGAGGAAATGTCTAGGAGCAACAACAGCTCAGCCGTGAAGTGGTATGCCACACCATCTCACAGAACGGGACTTCTGAGTGCTGAAGCATGTAGCGCGTAAAAATTGTCTGTCCTCAGTTGCAACACTCACTACCGAGTTCCAAACTGCCTCTGGAAGCAACGTCAGCACAATAACTATTTGTTGGGAGCTTCATGAAATGGATTGGCCAAGCAGTCGCACACAAGCCGTAGAGCAGTGGAAACGCGTTCTCTGGAGTGATGAATCACGCTTCACCATCTGGCAGTCCGATGGACGAATCTGGGTTTGGCGGATGCCAGGAAAACGCTACCTGCCCCAATGCATGATGCCAACTGTAAATTTAGTGGAGGAGGAATAATGGTTTGGGCTGTGACCCTTAGTTCCAGTAAAGGGAAATCTTAACGCTAAATCATATAATGACATTCTAGATGATTTTGTGCTTCCAAATTTGTGGTAACAGTTTGGGGAAGGCCCTTTCCTGTTTCAGCATGACTATCCCCCTGTCTACAAAGCAAGGTCCATACAGAAATGTTTTTTTGACATCAGTGTGGAATAACTTGAATGGCCTGCACAGAGCCCTGACCTCAACCCCATTGAACACCTTTGGGATGTATTAGAACGCAGACTGCAAGCCAGGCCTAATTGCCCAACATTAGTGCCAGACCTAACAAATGCTCTTGTGGGTGAATGGACACAAGTACCAGCAAGCGATGTTCCAACATCTAGTGGAGAGCCTTCACAGAAGAGTGGAGGTTGTTATAGCAGCAAAGGGGGGACAAACTCCATATTAATGCCCATGATTTTGGAATGAGATGTTCGACGAGCAGGTGTCAACATACACTACATGACCAAAAGTATCTAGTTATATAAACCATGCCCCACTGCAAACATGCCTTCTCTGATGTTTGTAAGAAGGTGGTACTTATTAAAATTAGAGTTAGGGTGATGTCACCCGATACCATTAATAATCTCACCTCATTGATCCAAGTGTTTGAAAAGGGGTGAGGGACCAGTACCTTTTGATCAACATTTCTCAATGTAGAAGCAAGTGTCATTTTTCATAGTTAGATCTGGTTTCATCCAAATATCCTCCAATTTCATGAAAACATGATTTTGGCTGTTCGTGTTCAGGATCTGAACTAGGGTTGAATATTTTCCTGGTATTTTACAAATGTTCCATCTCGAGAATAAATCCCTTTTCTCTCGGGTAACCCGGTATTTCCCGCCAAAACCAAAACCTGTAGTGTCGTTCAAAGGCATCATAAAGCATATAAATATGTCTGGATTTGATTAGAGCTTTGATCAGCATGAAAATTCCAACCTGATGCTACCTGAACCTGATGAGCCCTACATTGACATTTAATGAGCCCAAGCCAGAATGATTGACGTTATCCGATAGGCCTACATATATGATATGCTGCACATTACCCACAACAGAAAAACATAAAAGCCCGTAGATGTAGCTAGCTATATGCTCTCTTGGGTAAATAAACTAGCTCCATCCAGTAGGCTAATCTTGTTGCGTGTGAACTGTATTACTGTACTGTGGTAATGTGGTATTAACGTCATTACCTATACACGCCACCAGGGGGTGTATGACTTGAGTACCGAGGGGCATTCTCTTATTATTTCACCTTTATTTAACCAGGTAGTCCAGTTGAGAACAAGTTCTCATTTACAACTGCGACCTGGCCAAGATAAAGCAAAGCAGTTCGACACATACAACAACACAGAGTTACACATGGAATAAACAAACGTACGGTCAATAACGCAATAGAAAAGTATATATACAGTATGTGCAAATGAAGTAAGATTAGGGAGGTAAGGAAATAGGCCAAAGTGGCGAAATAATTACAATTTAGCAATTAAACACTGGTGTCATTGCTAGAGTATTGAAATGCACTCAAATACACACGTTGAGTGCAGCTGCGACTGCCTGCCTGTTACACCATGCTCAAGGGTTAGTAGTAAAGTAATCGGTGTATAAAGAGCTGCTCCCTCACGCCTTTCAAAGCATTAATAGTTCCATGGGAAGGCACCTAGGGAGTGCTTAGGCAAGAGGCATGCGGGTATACATAACCCGTTGTATTTACTATCTATACACTCTAGGCAAGACCTGGGCGGACCACCCCCCTATATTTTGGTTGACGCACCAGGTGGTCCTAAGGTAGGTAGGAGAGGGGGCTTTGACATTTTACTTTCTTTGCTTTGGTTCCGTCCAGACCCTTTTCCCCAACATTACCGTGTGACGGAATAAATTCCCTGTGAACGGTACCCATCTCTTCCTTTGTCATCCTTACTCGCATCTACAGTCCCATACCTCTTTCATTCCACGGGGAGTGGAGTTATAGCAGGGTGTTGCGTTCCCTCTTCCTAGCGGCGTACGTAACGTTGATAACAGGAAATCCGATAGGCTAAAACACAGGCAGTGACTAGGCAAAGGTGTCGTTTATGAGGCAGGCAAAACGATCATACACGAGAGGCTTAGATCACAAGGGGGAAACCCGCGCTCCGAATAGACGTGTCACAAAACAAGCAATACTTCGCAAAGAACTGAACTAGTGTGTGATAATGACATACAGGTGTGTGAACAGGTCATTGTTCACACAATGTTGTGTTTGAGAGCGTGAGCTGCATTCAGGAAATCTATCTACGTGTTTGAGAGTGAGTTGGAAGCAGACGTTACAAGCACAGGTGATTGCGTATTGCGCAAGAGACAGGCTATACATTAGATGCTTATTATGCATAACCCATCAATTAGCTAAATATAAGGCTAATACTGCATTAAATGTATGCCTATATACTTTACGTATCAATCTAGAAGAGTTGATGGAGTGCTCGCGCGTGTACTGATTCAAAGCAACAATATTCGAGTGCTAGGCAGTAGTGTAAAGTAGCTATTTCGGGTATTTGTACTTTTAATATTTGACTACTTTTACTTCACTACTGTACATTCCTTAAGAAAATATTGTATTTTTTACTCCATACATGTGACACCCAAAAGTAGGCTACTTGTTACATTTTGAAATTAGCAGGATAGGAAAATAGTCATTCACGCACTTATCAACCGAACATCCCTGGTCATCCTTACGGCCTCTGATCTGGCAGACTCACTAAACACAAATGCTTTGTTTGTAAATTATGTCTGAGTGTTGACGTGTGCTCCTGGCTTTCAGTAAATAAAAACATTTAAATGGTGCCATCTGGTTTGCTTAATATAAGGAATTTGAAATTATTTATTTTTACAGTTGATTAAGTATATTTTAAACCAAATACTAGACTTTTACTGGGTGACGTTGTCATTTTCTATTATAGTGTCTTTACTTTTACTCAAGTATGGCAGTTGGGCACTTTTCCAACACTGGTGATAGGACGTTTTAATACTCTGCAGCTGCAATAAAATAATACATATCTTTACAATTAAAAAAACAAGTTGATCCCCGAAACCCAGATGGAGACGGGCAAATTAGACGCGCATTCGGTCTTTATATTACGTTAGCATAGGCTATGCTGCATAAAATGTAGGCCTACCTGTCACAAGAAAAAAAAGTTACCATGATGAGAAGTCTACATGCATTGTGAACTGCGCTCAATACTGAGATGGGGTGTCTGTCCCCACCCTGAGTGTGGATTCATCATGCAGAGGCCGTAGGGCAACCATATTTAGACATCGTATATCATTTTACAGTTACATTTCACGCCATGCTGTTCAAATACATTTATTATAATTTACAGGTTTCTCGCAATTATTTATCCTGGAAAAGGGGAGTGGTTTTGGGTGGGAAATCCTAGTAAATCTTGGTAACAGGTTCCCTCCTTTCAACACTAATCTGAATTTCTTCCGAGTGTGATAATTTGCCTCAGATTAAAACCGACAGGCAAGGTAGCCTAGTGGTTAGAGCATTGGACTACTAACTGGAAGGTTGCAAGTTCAAACCCCCCAGCTGACAAGGTACAAATCTAGAGCGTTGGACTAGTAACTGGAAGGTTGCAAGTTCAAACCCCCCAGCTGACAAGGTCTGTCGTTCTGCCCCTGAACAGGCAGTTCAGGCCTGTTCCTAGGCCGTCATTGAAAATTAGAATTTGTTTTTAACTGACTTGCCTAGTTAAATAAAGGTAACATACGCTCAACAAAAATGTTCCTTCCTACATTTTGAACCAAATATCTATGACCTTTAAAGTCGGATTAGGTATTTCAAGCATGGCAGTAGCTGCAGTGTGGCCCTTGACAGGATAGGTCAGAGCTGGCTAAAGGACACAGTCAAACCCCTGTAGTTGTACATTTCAAAAGGCTGTCTAAATCAAGTCTTTCATCTGTATGAGAAGGCTTAATCACCAGACATTGTTAAGCGCTTTGAAGCACATGAGATGACGCCACTGTATGAATACAAATCAGTACTATTGTTAATAGTGGTGAGACACAGAGACCCAACTGCAAGTAGTTCCACAGTCAACTGTTCAGATGTAATCCTTCATGGAGCAGATGACACTCATCAACAGAGTTACACACAGACTGTCACCCCTCACATTCAATCAACAAAAGGTACATACAAAATGAAACCCTATCCCTATATAATGTACTACTTTTGACAGGATTCTTATAGGCCCTGGTCAAAAGTAGTTCACTATAGACAATTTCGGATGTAACCCGAGAGTTAGACACAGGCACTCATCCCTCACATTCATACTTCCCACCACAGATTATGTCAACACTCGTTCTGAGAAAAAGGGTGTAAACCTATCGAAGACAATATTAGCAGAAACACATTCCATTTCAGATCAATGGAGCTGATCAATGAGACGGATCTGAAGTTTCCATATTAGGACAGCCTCAGTCTTAGCAGTTGTTTTATTCTCCGACCAATGGAAAATAAAAATGCTTCTATTACCGGTTATGAGAATTGAAAAGGGACATGGTGGCACCATGTTTGTAGCCCAGGGCCTGCATTCAAATGGTCTCAGAGTAGAAACGCTGATCTAGGATCAAGCCTAGATCAGACCTAGGCATGGAGAAATGGTGTCTGTGTACTGTAGCCGTCATGTCTTCACTCACAAAGGCAATAATATAACCCGATAAACACCTCTATAAACAATTACCATCTGTACCATAAATCATATCCTGTATATGGTGTCCATAGGAGGACATCATCCTTTATTGTTATGCCTTCTTTAACCTCTGAGGAGGAAATGAAGACTACAACAATATATTACAAAACCATCCCACAGCATAAAGCTCATAAAGGAAAGCACAACACAGGTGTTAATAACGTCATAGAGGACATCTCTGCTACAGTATGCTCCATAATTCATTGCAGAACATTTTAGATTACATTATTTCACCACCGCTAGATTACATTATTGTAAACTCATTTGAAAAGCATCTTCTTTTTAGAATGTAATATAAAATGCATTCGGTTTTTGGTTACATTGGTTACATTTCAAGAATTCAGTGTGTAGTAGCAACATGAGAAAAAACAACCTGCTGAATATGTCTGCAACTATAATATGGCAATACAACTCAACAAAAAGTGAGCTACTCTTCTTGTAATGTCTTTAAGCCTGAACTAGTCTCACTCAATTGGTCAGCTGCTCAATTAAATTCTGGGTCCATACGTGTTAAGAGAAAAGATGAAGAGATGCTAGAACAAGAAGTGGAAATGGAATGAGGTGCTCTACCCTATCTCTTTGCAAGCTACGGGCCGGGCGAATGTCCCATCCCCTTCAGAAATTCGAAAGACGCTAACACCTGCAAAATCGTAGTTATTTCAAATAACCAGTGACAAAAAACTCAAACATCAGAATTACTGCTGCTTGTTATCCCACGCATCCCATTCCAATCCCAAAATATTCTATGCTACCAGTTTTGTTTACGTAGAACTGTCCACCTTTCCAAGGAGTCAGTTCGTCAAATTTCTGCCCTGCTGGAGCTGCCCTGGTCAACTGTAAGTGCTGTTATTGTGAAGTGGAAACGTCTAGGAGCAACAATGTCTCAGTCGCCAAGTGGTAGGCCACACAAGCTCACAGAACGGGATCGCCGAGAGCTGAAGTGCGTAGGTCGTAAAAATCATCTGTCCTCAGTTGCAACACTCTACAGAGTTCCAAACTGCCTCTTGAAGCAACGTCAGCATAAGAACTGTTTGTCGGGAGCTTCATGACTTGGGTTTCCATGGGCGAGCAGTCACACACAAGCCTAAGATCACCATGCGCAATGCCAAGTATCAGCTGGAGTGGTGTATAGCTCACCACCATTGGGATCTGGAGCAGTGGAAATGCATTCTCTGGAGTGATGAATCACGCATCACCACCTGGCAGTCCTGGATTTGGCGGATGCCAGGAGAACGCTACCTGTCCAAATGCATACTGCCAACTGTAAATTTTGGTGGAGGAGGAATAATTGTCTGCGGCTGTTTTTCATGCTTTGGTCTAGGTCCCTTCGTTCCAGTGAAGGGAAATCTTTACTCTACAGCATACATTGACATTCTAGACAATTCTGTGCTCCCAACTTTGTGGCAACAGATTGGGGAAAGCCCTTTCCTGTTTCAGCATGACTACCCCCCTGTCCACAAAGCGAGGTCCATGCAGAAATAGTTTGTTGAGATGTGGAAGAACTTGACTGGCCTACATAGAGCCCCGACCTCAACCCCATCGAACGCCTTTGGGATGAATTGGAACGCAGACTGCGAGCCAGACCTAATCGCCCAACATCAGTGCTCAACCTCACAAATGCTCTTGTGGCTGAATGGAAGCAAGTCCCCGCAGCACTGTTCCAACATCTAGTGGAAAGCCTTAGGCTGTTATAGCAACAAAGGGGGGACCAACTCCATATTATTGCCCATTAAATTTTTGAAAGAGATTCGACGAGCAGATTTATTATCCATTTGCTCTGGTGGTGAGAGCTACATTTAGCTAGCATAGCAAATATAAAATAAAATGTTATTTGTCACATGCACCAAATACAACAGGTATTCACAATGAAATGCTTACTTACAAGCCCTTAACCAACAATGCAGTTCAAGAAATAGTTAAGATTTTTTAAAACTAAATTAACAAAGTCAAAAAAAATGTCAAAAGTAACATAATAAAATAACAATAATGAGGCAATATACAGAGGCTATATACAGGGCTACTGGTACTGATTGGTCGAGGTAATTTGTACATGGTAGCGGTAAAGTGACTATGCTTAGATATCTAAGGACCTATCATGGTCCAAACACACCAACAGTCGTTAAGAGGGCATGACAATACATTTTCCCCTCAGGAGCTTAAAAAGATTTTGTATGGGCCCTCAGATCCTTAAAGTTCTACAGCTGCACCATTGAGAGCAGCTTGACTTGCTGCATCACCGCTTGGTATGGCAACTGCTTGGCATTCGATCGCAAGGCACTACAGAGGGTAGTAGGTATGACCCTGTACATCACTAGAGATGAGCTCCCTGCCATCCAGGAACTCCATACTAGGAGTTGTCAGGGGAAGACCCTAAAAATTGTCAAAGACTCCAGCCACCCAAGACATAGAATGTTCTCTCTGCTACCGCACAGCAAGCGGTACCGGAGCACCAAGTCTGCGACCAAAAGGCTCCTAAACAGCAGCCATAACACTGCTGAACAGTTAATCAAATGGTTACCTGGAATATTTGCATTGACCCCTTTTTTTTGCACTGACTCTCTTGCACTGTTGGGGAAATGTTAGATTACAGGTTAGATATTACTGCACTGTCGGAACTAGAAGCACAAGCATTTCGCTACTCTCGCATTAACATCTGCTAACCATGTGTATGTGACCAATAACATGTGATTTGGCTCTATCCACACTCACTGGACTCTACCCACACACTCACACATACTAAATCAACACTCCAACACGCACATACACACACACACACTGCATACGCTCACACACACACACACACACAAAACATACAGGCACAGTTTCACACTCTGTTTACTATCTATCCTGATTGCCTAGCCACTTCTGCATGTACATATTACCTCAATCACCTCAACTACCTCGTACCCTTGCACATTGACTTGGTACCGGTACTCCTTGTATATAGCCTCGTTATTGTTATTTTATTGTGTTACTATGTCCTTTTTTTATAAAAAATATTGAAAAAATTGTAAATTGTCTTACTTTTAACTCGGAAAAGGGCTCGTGAGTAGGCATTTCACAGTAAAGTCTACAGCTGTTGTATTCCACGCATGTGACAAATTTAATTAAATTCGATCTCAACAAAATATAAACAATGTGTGAGGATTAGCTAATCCTGTTTCAGAATAGAAATGACAAGCCACATGTATAAGCGCATTGGACATGCCCACGAGGCCAACACTGATCACATCATATAGTATGTCTGCTTTGCATGCCATAAATAAGCTCAAATCCACTGTAAGCAATGGAACCAAAAGGGTAGAACACAGATAGCAGAGGCAAGAGAGAAATACCCTGACCGGGCAAGGACGCACACCCTAAACAAATTACACTTGAAGGTAGCATGCCAACCACTAGAGGACAGTGAGTGTCGCAGAATGAAACAAAAAGATGCTTACGGTACTCAAATATTGATAAATTCATGATAGACAGGAGACACTACTTAGACTTAGGGGGGATGACATCACATCACAGTGGCTACTAGAACTCACCTTCAGCTCACCTGTGCTACAGTCACACCCCTTTCACCACCTTCTACGCCACCGACAGTATAACTCAGCCGCCGAGTGGGTGATTTGAGTCAGTTTAGCAGAATGAAATACCCCAAAAAACAGTTCTGTGGGTGCTAGATTGACTCAGTTCACACAGTCTGCTCTGCTGGCTGCTGAGGTTTATATGGAGAAGGAGGAGGTCAGTGAGTGTAGCAGAAGGGTGAGTGTGTTGAGGTTGATGCAGAGAATGAGGTCAGTGAGTAGCAGAGGGGTGAGTGTTTAGCTCATGTGAGCTAGTTGACAGGTGAGTGCTAGGCTCTTTCTCAATTCATCCTTCCTCGATTGCTGTGATCTCCTTCTCAAAACCCATTGGAGAAGAAGGTTAGAGGGGAGGGACCTTTAACCTTCTCCTCCAATACAGTTGTGATACAATACAGGTGAGGAGATAGGATGTGAGTAATCAAGGAAAGACAAAGTGAGACAAAGCCCTAGTAGCCATCGTGTGGTGATGTCACCCACCCTGAAACATAAATTACTGTTATCCTAGCCCAACCAAGATCATGGTTTTTGTATCAGCTTCAAATCTGTGCAATATCATCAGACAAAATGAGAGTGACAACTAAATAAAACAGACAAACAGGGAATGTTCAATGACCAAAAAATACACTAAACTTAAAAATGCAAAAATCACTCAATTTTCCTGGTTGCTAAAATTCTAATAGTTCACATAATTTCAGTTTATGTGACAAAACAAGCAGTCATTGTGTACAGAATCATTGTGCCATCTAAACTTAAACTGGAAAAATATTTGTATTTTCAGTTGTTGGAAGCTGGTGTACAAACCAAAAGTAAAAGATGCAAAACAAAACTTAAGAACGGGAAGCATAGAAATAGCTTACATAGAACAGATCTACCACCTCTTAGACTTGCTTTCAATGAGAATGACAGATTCTCAGGATACTCAGAATGACAGAAACACACATTTCTACGTGAATTTGGTTGGTTTGCCCCAAAAATTTACATATTGTCACGCCCTGACCTTAGAGAGCTTTTTATGTCTCTATTTTTGGTTTGGTCCGGGTGTGTTTTGGGTGGGCATTCTATGTTCTTTTTTCTATGTTTTTTATTACTTTGTTTTGGCCGGGTATGGTTCTCAATCAGGGACAGCTGACTATCGTTGTCTCTGACTGGGAACCATACTTAGGTAGCTTTTTCCGACCTATGTTTTGTGGGTGGTTGTTTTCTGTTTAGTGGTTTCTGCACCTGACAGGACTGTTTCGGTTTGCACTTTGTTCCAGTGTTCAGTTAAATAAAAAGCCATGAACACTTACCACGCCGATTCCTCCTCTTCAGACGACACACATATTGTAGCTTTAAATTCTAAGAATCAACACTTTATTTAATATCATACAAAGAACACTTATGTATATGGTTAGTTAGTTTAGACATCAATCTTACTCCAAAACAAGAGATTATTGAATATTTAAATGAATACAAATAGATGTCTAATACAAATAATAAGCAGATTGTCAGTGCTGGGCTGGAACAGAAACTTGCACACCCAGTAGCTAGATTTCTAGGAGCAAGGTTGGCCATGCATGTTCTAGGTCTATGCATTGTTACTTTTACCAGTATTGTTGTATTCCTACAACCAATTCGAACAGGAAACCAATAGCCTATATAACCAATTGGAGAGACCATATACCCTCCAGTCTCTCCAGGACTTGGGTCTTTCTTTGGGACCTTCATCCGCAGACAGGGTTTAGTAGCTTTCACAGGTCTCTGGATCTGAGGTTTGGAAACATAACATTTAGACCAGGACTTGCTTCATTATTCTCAAGTGATATAACATTTGATATTTCGTTGCAATTGTGTTTCTGTATTGTCATAGTTCTCTCTTTGGGACTGGAAATCTGTTCATTAGCTAGCTATCATAACTACTAGCGAGTTGGCTAACATTGTTATTTTTAGGTACCGTTTATGTCATAAAATAAAAAACAAATATTAATATTGTCATATTTGATTTTATGACATAAACGGTACCAAATATGAATATTTGTTTTTGATTTTATGAAATAAACGGTACCTTGATCTGCTAAAAATAAATAATAGCTAGCTAGCTGACGTTACCTAAAATAGATGGTTAACTTGATAAACAACTTACCCGTGTGCTACAAAACATCCTGGCGTCGCCATCTCCTGCTGCTAAAGTTACTATCCATGCAGGCAATGCAGCCTGCTGCGATGCTTCTTTGGGAAAACTATCAACTTTCCTTTTCAAAAATAGAGCTGTCCCCGTTCGTAAGGACCATCCCACCCACGAATACAATGGTTAAAATGCTTGACCTTGAGAAAACAACTATATTAAGTTAACTAGCTTAGCTAACTTGCTGTTTACAGCCGCGACAGAACAGCTGTTGTTCACAAACACACCAGAAGTACTTTGGGGTTCCAGGGTTTACGTCCACTCCTCCTCAAAAAAATCATTAGAGTAGTGGTGTAAAGTACTTAAGTAGTACTTTAAAGTATTTTTACTTAAGTACTTTTTTGGTTATCTGTACTTTATTTATATATTTGACACCATTTATTTTTACTTCACACATTCCTAAAGAAAATAATGTACTTTTGACTCCATACATTTTCCATGATACCCAAAAGTACTTGTTACATTTTGAATGACGCAAGCAGTAAAATTTGATTTAAAAAACAGATAAAAAAACACCTTATGAAGAGCGGGACTGTGAAGCAACACAAACATTGGCACAGACACATGCATACACACATGCACACACATACTGTACATACGATAACATACGCACTATACATACACATGGATTTAGTAATGTAGATATGTGGTGGTGGTAGAGTAGGGGCCTGAGGGCACACAGTGTGTTGTGAATATATTGTAACGTTTTAAAATTGTATAAACTGCCTTCATTTTGTGGACCCCAGGAAGAGCAGCTTCTGCTTTGGCAGAAGCTAATGGGGATCCATAATAAATACAAATGTTTAGCACGACAGGAAAATGGTTAAATTCCCACACTTATCAAGAAAACATCCCTAGTCATCTCTACTGCCTCTGATCTGGCAGAGTCACTAAACACAAATGCTTAATTTGTAAATTATATCTGAATGTTGGAGTGTGCCCCTGGCTATCCGTTAATAAATTAAAAAACACAGAAATTGTTCCGTCTTTTTTGCTTAAAATAAGGAATTTTAAATGATTAAATACTTTTACATTTGACACTTAAGTATATTTATAGAGTTAAGAAATAGAGTTAAGAAAATATTTACTAAATAAACTAAGGTGATAAAATAATTAAAGATGTAATAAAAAAGTAACACCAGGAAATTACATAACAATAACGAGGCTATATACAGGGGTTACTGGTACAGAGTCAATGTGTGGGGGGTACAGGTTAGTGGAGGTAATTTGTAAAGGGACTATGCATAGATAATAAACAGCGAGTAGCAGCCGAGTAAAAATAATTTAAATAGTCCAGGTAGCCATTTGATTAATTGTTCAGCAGTCTTATGGCTTGGGGGTAGAAGCTGTTAAGGAGACTTTTAGTCCTAGATTTGGCGCTCCGGTACCGGTAGCAGAGAGAACTGTCTATGATTTGGGTGACTGGACTCTTTGACAATTTTTTGGGCCTTCCTCTGACACCACCCAGTCTATAGGATGGCAGGAAGCTTGGCCACAGTGATGTACTGGGCCGTATGCACTACCCTCTGGAGCGCCTTACGATCAGATGCTGAGCAGTTGCTATACCAGGCGATGATGCAACCTCTGCTGCGCCGATCCTCAACACAGGGGCCCCACAAGGATGCGTGCTCAGCCCCCTCCTGTACTCCCTGTTCACCCATGACTGAGTGGCCACACACGTCTCCAACTCAATCATCAAGTTCGCTGACGACACAACAGTGGTAGGCCTGATTACTAATCATGACGAGACAGCCTACAGGGAGGAGGTGAGAGCTCTGGCGGAGATGTGCCAGGAAAATAAACTCTCCTCCAACGTCAACAAAATAAATGAGCTGATAGTGGACTACAGGAGACAGCAGAGAGAGTGCGCCCCCATGCACGTCAATGGGGCCACAGTGGAGAAGGTCAAAAGCTCTTCACACAGACAGTGTGGTGTAGAATGCGCAACAGTGCCTCTTTAACCTCAGGATGCTGACAGAATTCGTCTTGGCCCCTAAGACCCTCACAAACTTCTACAGATGCACCATTGAGAGCATTGGCCTGTATCACCGCCTGGTACAGCAATTGTACCATCCGCTACCGCAGGGCTCTCCAGAGGGTGGTGCGGTCATCCAAATGCTTCATCGCGGGCACACTGGCTGCCCTACAGGACATCTACAGCACCACGTGTCATATGAAGGCCAAGAAGATCATCAAGGACCCCAGCCACCCGAGCCACGGCCTGTTCACCCAGCTACCATTTAGAAAGGAGGAGACAGTACAGAGGCATCAAAGCTGGGACCGAGGGACTGATAAACAGCTTCTATCTCCAGGCCATCAGACTGTTAAACAGTCATCACTAGCCAGCCTCCGGCCAGTACACTATCCAGGACTGTAGACACTGTCACTAACCGGCTACCACCGTGTACTCTACCCTGCACCTCAGATACGGCTTTTCCCTATGTACATAGTCATTGAAGACTGGTCACTTTAATACTGTTTACATACTGTTTTACCCACCTTATTTTTATATACTGTATTGTAGTCAAGGCTCACCCTATATAACTACTACTGGACACACCTTTCTATTCATATACTGTCCATACTGTCTGCAGTGCATTTGGAACGTATTCAGACCCCTTGACCTTTTCCACATTTTGTTACATTACAGCGTTAATCTAAAATGGATGAAATATTTTTCTTATCAATCTACACACAATATCCCCTAATGACAAAGCAGAAACAGGTTTTTAGAAAAGTGTGCAAATTTATTTAAAAAACTAAAACAGAAATACCTAATTTACATAAGTATTCAGACCCTTTGTTATGAGACTCGAAATTGAGCTCAGGTGCATCCTGTTTCCATTGATCATCCTTCAGATTTTTATACAACTTGATTGGAGTACACCTGTGGTAAATTCAATTGATTGGACATAATTTGGAAAGGCACACACCTGTCTATATAAGGTCCCACAGTTGACAGTGAATGTCAGAGCAAAAACCAAGGTCGAAGGAATTGTCCATAGAGCTCAGAGACAGGATTGTGTCGAGTGACAGTCTGTGGAAGGGTACCAAAAAATGTCTGCAGCATTGAAGGTCCCCAAGAAAACAGTGGCCTCCATCAGTTTTACATGGAAGAATACTCACACCTGTGTTAACGAGAGAATCACTGACATGATGTCAGCTGGTCCTTTTGAGGAAGGGCTGAAATTCAGTAGAAATGTTTTTGGGGGATTCAGTTCATTTGCAAGGCAAAGAAGGACTTTGCAATTAATTGTCACGCCCTGACCTTAGAGATCTTTTTATTCTCTATGTTTGGTTGGTCAGGGTGTGACTTGGGTGGGAAACTCTATGTTCTTTATTTCTATGTTTTGGCTGGGTATGGTTCTCAATCAGTGTCACGACTTCTGCCGAAGTTGGTCCCTCTCCTTGTTTGGGCGGCGTTCGGCGGTTGTCACGCCCTGGTCGAAGTATTTTGTGTTTATCTTCATTTATTTGGTCAGGCCAGGGTGTGGCATGGGTTTTTGTATGTGGTGTGTTGGTATTGGGATTGTAGCTTAGTGGGTGTTCTAGTTATGTCTATGGTTGTCTGAAGTGGTTCTCAATCAGAGGCAGGTGTTTATCGTTGTCTCTGATTGGGAACCATATTTAGGCAGCCATATTCTTTGAGTGTTTCGTGGGTGATTGTCCTTAGTGTCCTTGTAACTGTCGTGTTAGTTTGCACCAGTTTAGGCTGTTTCGGTTTTCACGTTACGTTTGTAGTTTTTGTATTGATTCGTGTTTACGTTGTTTTATTAAACATGAATCTCAATAGCCACGCCACATTTTGGTCCGACTCTCCTTCTACCGAAGAAAGCCGTTACAGCGGTCGACGTCACCGGCTTTCCAGTCACCACCGATCCATGTTTCATTTTCGTTTTGTTTTGTCTTATTCATACACAACTGGTTTCCATTCTATTAATTAATGTTCCTTATTTAACCCTCTGGTTTCCCTCTCTGTTTTGTGTGTTATTGTTTGTCATGTGGGTTCGTTCTTTTGTGCTGTGGAATATTGTGTTTTCCTTGTTGGAACATTACTTATATTTTGAGTAAATTCTGATTATTACTCATATCTGTGTCCTGCACCTGACTCCACATCTTTCCATCTTTCCATTCACCAACAACCTCACAATCAGGGACAGCTGTCTATTGTTGTCTCTGATTGGGAATCATACTTAGGCAGCCTGTTGTGCCACCTTAGTTTTGTGGGATGTTGTTTTTATACAGCTCTGTGTAGCCAACCGAACGTTACATTAGTTTTCCTTTTGTTGTTTTTTAGGTGTTCATTCTTAATAAAGACAAAATGTACGCCTACCACGCTGCACCTTGGTCCGACCATTTCGACGAGCGTAACATTAATTGCAACTCATCTGATCACTCTTCATAACATTCTGGAGTATGTGCAAATTGCCATCATGCAAACTGAGGCAGCGGACTTTGAAAAATGTTATATTTGTGTCATTCTCAAAACTTTTGGCCACGACTGTATATACAGTGGGGCAAAAAAGTATTTAGTCAGCCACCAATTGTGCAAGTTCTCCTCCTTAAAAAGATGAGAGAGGCCTGTAATTTTCATCATAGGTACACTTCAACTTTGACAGACAAAATGAAAAAAAAAAATCCAGAAAATCACATTGTTGGATTTTTAATGAATTTATTTGCAAATTATGGTGGAAAATAAGTATTTGGTCAATAACAAAAGTTTATCTCAATACCTTGTTATACACCCTTTGTTGGCAATGATAGAGGTCAAACGTTTTCTGTAAGTCTTCACAAGGTTTTCCTACACTGTTGCTGGTATTTTGGCCCATTCCTCCATGCAGATCTCCTCTAGAGCAGTGATGTTTTGGGGCTGTTGCTGGGCAACACAGACTTTCAACTCCCTCCAAAGTTTTTCTATGGGGTTGAGATCTGGAGACTGGCTAGGCCACTCCAAGACCTTGAAATGCTTCTTACGAAGCCACTCCTTCGTTGCCCGGGTGGTGTGTTTGGGTTCATTGTCATGCTGAAAGACCCAGCCATGTTTCATCTTCAATGCCCTTGCTGAATGAAGGAGGTTTTCACTCAAAATCTCACAATACATGACCCCATTCATTCTTTCCTTTACACGGATCAGTCGTCCTGGTCCCTTTGCAGATGTTTCCACCCCCATGCTTCACAGTAGGTATGGTGTTCTTTGGATGCAACTCATCATTCTTTGTCCTCCAAACACGACAAGTGACAAACAAGACAAAGTTCTATTTTGGTTTCATCTGACCATGTGACATTCTCCCAATCTTCTTCTGGATCATCCAAATGCTCTCTAGCAAACTTCAGACGGGCCTGGACATGTACTGGCTTAAGCAGGGGGACACGTCTGGCACTGCAGGATTTGAGACCCTGGCAGCGTAGTGTGTTACTGATGGTAGGCTTTGTTACTTTGGTCCCAGCTCTCTGCAGGTCATTCACTAGGTCCCCCCGTGTGGTTCTGGGATTTTTTCTCACCATTCTTGTGATCATTTTGACCCCACGGGGTGAGATCTTGCGTGGAGCCCCAGATCGAGGGAGATTATCAGTGGTCTTGTATGTCTTCCATTTCCTAATAATTGCTCCCACAGTTGATTTCTTCAAACCTATTACCTATTGCAGATTCAGTCTTCCCAGCCTGGTGCAGGTCTACAATTTTGTCCTTTGACAGCTCTTTGGTCTTGGCCATAGTGGAGTTTGGAGTGTGACTGTTTGAGGTTGTGGACAGGTGTCTTTTATACTGATAACAAGTTCAAACAGGTGCCATTAATACAGGTAACATGGAGGACAGAGGAGCCTCTTAAAGAAGAAGTTACAAATTAAAAATCCTACAATGTGATTTTCTGGATTTTTTTTTCTCATTTTGTCTGCCTCTCTCATCTTTTTAAGTGGGAGAACTTGCACACTTGGTGGATGACTAACTACTTTTTTGCCCCACTGTATATATTTTATTTATTTTATTTCACCTTTATTTAACCAGGTAGGCAAGTTGAGAACTCATTTACAATTGCGACCTGGCCAAGATAAAGCAAAGCAGTTCGACACATACAACAACACAGAGTTACACATGGAGTAAAACAAACATACAGTCAATAATACAGTAGAAAATAAGTCTATATACGAAGTGAGCAAATGAGGTGAGATAAGGGAGGTAAAAGTTTTTAAAAAAGGCCATGGTGGCGAAGTAAATACAATATAGCAAGTAAAACACTGGAATGGTAGATTTGCAGTGGAAGAATGTGCAAAGTAGAAATACAAATAATGGGGTGCAAAGGAGCAAAATACATAAATAAATACAGTAGGGGAAGAAGTAGTTGTTTGGGCTAAATTATAGATGGGCTATGTACAGGTGCAGTAATCTGTGAGCTGCTCTGACAGTTGGTGCTTAAAGCTAGTGAGGGAGATAAGTGTTTCCAGTTTCAGAGATTTTTTAAGTTCGTTCCAGTCATTGGTGGGTGCTGCTATGGTGACCAACGAGCTGAGATAAGGGGGGACTTTACCTAGCAGGGTCTTGTAGATGACCTGGAGCCAGTGGGTTTGGCGACGAGTATGAAGCGAGGGCCAGCCAACGAGAGTGTACAGGTCGCAGTGGTGGGTAGTATATGGGGCTTTGGTGACAAAACGGATGGCACTATGATTGGCTGCATCCAATTCATTGAGTAGGGTATTGGAGGCTATTTTGTAAATGACATCACCAAAGTCGAGGATTGGTAGGATGGTCAGTTTTACGAGGGTATGTTTGGCAGCATGAGTGAAGGACGCTTTGTTGTGAAATAGGAAGCCAATTCTAGATTTAACTTTGGATTGGAGATGTTTGATGTGAGTCTGGAAGACGAGTTTACAGTCTAACCAGTTACCTAGGTATTTGTAGTTGTCCACATATTCTAAGTCAGAACCGCCCAGAGTAGTGATGCTGGACGGGCGGGCAGGTGCAGGCAGCGATCAGTTGAAGAGCATGCATTTAGTTTTACTTGTATTCAAGAGCAGTTGGAGGCCACGGAAGGAGAGTTGAATGGCATTGAAGCTCGTCTGGAGGGTTGTTAACACAATGTCCAAAGAAGGGCCAGAAGTATACAGAATGGTGTTGTATGCGTAGAGGTGGATCAGAGATTCACCCGCAGCAAGAGCGACATCATTGATGTATACAGAGAAGAGAGTCGGCCCAAGAATTTAACCCTGTGGCACCCCCATAGAGACTGCCAGAGGCCCGGACAACAGGCCTCCGATTTGACACACTGAACTCTATCAGAGAAGTAGTTGGTGAACCAGGCGAGGCAATCATTTGAGAAACCAAGGAAATCGAGTCTGCCGATGAGGATGTGGTGATTGACAGAGTCGAAAGCCTTGGCCAGGTCAATGAATACGGCTGCACAGTATTGTTTCTTATCAATGGCGGTTAAGATATCGTTTAGGACCTTGAGCGTGGCTGAGGTGCACACATGACCAGCTCTGAAACCAGATTGCATAGCGGAGAAGGTGCAGTGGGATTCGAAATGGTCGGTAATCTGTGTGTTGACTTGGCTTTCGAAGACCTTAGAAAGGCAGGGTAGGATAGACATAGGTCGGTAGCAGTTTGGGTCTAGAGTGTCCCCCCCTTTGAAGAGGGGGATGACCGCAGCTGCTTTCCAATCTTTGGGAATCTCAGATGACAGGAAAGAGAGGTTGAACATGCTAGTAATAGGGGTTGCAACAATTTCGGCAGATAATTTTAGAAAGAAAGGGTCCAGATTGTCTATCCCGGCTGATTTGTAGGGGTCCAGATTTTGCAGCTCTTTCAGAACATCAGCTGACTGGATTTAGGAGAATGAGAAATGGGGAAGGCTTGGGAGAGTTGCTGTGGGGAGTACAGTAAAGTTGACCGGGGTAGGGGTAACCAGGTGGAAAGCATGGCCAGCCGTAGAAAAATGCTTATTGAAATGTTCACTTATAGTGGATTTATCGGTGGTGACAGAGTTTCCTATCCTCAGTGCAGTGGACAGCTAGGAGGAGGTGTTCTTATTCTCCATGGACTTTTCAACAATAGGCACCAAGCCTGAACAATCAACACATTCAAACACAGAGTCTGCATCCGAAAAGGCATCATATTCCCTCTGTACACTTTGAAAAAAGGGTTATTTGGCTGCCCCCATAGGACGGTATTTTCCAACCCTGGTCCCTGAGTACCCCCAACAGTACACATTTTTATTGTAACCCTGGACAAGCACACCTGATTCAAATAATCATCAAGCCCTCAATGAGTTGAATGAGGTGTGTTTGTCAAGGGCTACATGAAACTGTGTACTGTTGGTACTTGAGGACCAGGGTTGGGAAACATTGCCATAGGATAACTATTTTTGGTTCCAGGTAGAACTCAATAGGATTCTACCTGGAACCAAAAAAGTGATAAAAAGGGGTTCTCGTATGGGGACAGCCGTAGAACCCTTTTAGGTTTTAGATGGCTCTTTTTTTTCTAAGAGTATAGAGCACGGGCTCTGGTCAAAAGGGATATCTAGTCAGTTGCAAAATTGAATGCATTCAACTGAAATGTGTCTTCTGCATTTAACCCAACCCCTCAATCAGAGGTGTGGGGGGGTGCCTTAATCATCGGCGCCCAGGGAGCAGTTGTTGATCGGGGTTAACTGCCTTGCTCAAGAGCAGAAGGCCAGATTTTTACACCTTCCTGGCTCTGAGATTCGAACCGGCAATCTTTCAATTAACGGCCCAATGCTCTTAACTGCTAGGCTACCTGCAGCACCCTACATAGGATATAGGGTGCCATTTCGGATGCAACCCATGGGCAAACACAAATAAACGGCCCAACAACACCAAAGGAGAGAGATGGAGGGGCTATAGTTCATATCTCTGTGTTACATAAGCAGACAGCAGAGAGTATCTCTACCCACAGCTCTCTGTGAGCCAGATAATGCCTTCGCTAATTCTGCCCAAATCCTGCACAACTTAGTTGGCTGTTGAAGCGAGACAGCAAGGGAGCGTGGAGCATGGCATGGAAACAGACGAAACACACTTTGTTTTTCTCTCCCTCAAGTGCTTTACTGAGGAGCTAAATATAAACAGGTGCAGCCAGGGCTCTCAGAACTAACCATCTGTGCAGTTTGCTTGTACATGGAAAAAGCTCAATGAGATGGAATATGTGGAATATGATCTGAGTGTGTGTGCGTGTTTGTTGCGTTTGTGTGGGTGTGTGTTGGTGTGGATCTGTGTTTGGTTTGTCTTGGTGTGGGTGTGTGTTGGGTTTATGTTGGTGTGGGTTGGGTTGGGCTTGTGTTGGTGTGGGCTGGGTTTGTGTGGGTGTGTGTTGGATTTGTATGGGTGTGTGTTGGGTTTGTGTTGGTGTGTGTTGGGTTTGTGTGGGTGTGTGTTGGGTTGGTGTGTGTTGGGTTTGTGTGAGTGCGTGTGGGATTTGTGTTGGTGTGTGTTGGGTTTGTGTTGTGTTGGTGTGTGTTGGGTTTGTGTGGGTGTGTGCTGGGTTTGTGTGGGTGTGTGTTGGATTTGTATGGGTGTGTGTTGGGTTTGTGTTGGTGTGTGTTGGGTTGGTGTGGGTGTGTGTTGGGTTTGTGTGGGTGTGTGTTGGATTTGTATGGGTGTGTGTTGGGTTTGTGTTGGTGTGTGTTGGGTTTGTGTTGTGTTGGTGTGTGTTGGGTTTGTGTGAGTGCGTGTGGGATTTGTGTTGGTGTGTGTTGGGTTTGTGTTGTGTTGGTGTGTGTTGGGTTTGTGTTGTGTTGGTGTGTGTTGGGTTTGTGTGAGTGCGTGTGGGATTTGTGTTGGTGTGTGTTGGGTTTGTGTTGTGTTGGTGTGTGTTGGGTTTGTGTGAGTGCGTGCGTGTGGGATTTGTGTTGGTGTGTGTTGGGTTTGTGTTGTGTTGGTGTGTGTTGGGTTTGTGTTGTGTTGGTGTGTGTTGGGTTTGTGTTGTGTTGGTGTGTGTTGGGTTTGTGGGAGGAGGAAGTAGACAGAAAAAAGGGGAGAGTAAAAAGACAAACAATTTCCATATTTTGTATAATATTATAACCTCAAGGGCCCACACGCATACTGTCAGACGAACCCAGACATGCATATTCATTAAACCATCCTAACACAGTAACAAAGCACACACACACGCAATCATACATAGTCCCCCCCCCCCACCCCCACTGTCACACAGACATCTGGAGGAGTTGGCCTGAAGAGGGAGAGCGATAGAGGCAAACATCACACAGGCCCTGGTCCCTGTGGACTCCTATGTCAGCTGGAAGACCCCATCCATTAACTACAGGCGTATCACTGGCTGACACCCAAACAGCAGGAAGATGTTAATGTAAATGCTAATAAGGGAATGCTATTAAGAATTTCTGGAGCTCGCTTCCTGTCACACGTTTGTGCTGCCCAACATGCCCCTCTCGTGTTCCTTTACTGATTCGGTGTAATGTCACTGTGTGGGAAAGAGAGATATGAGAGAGAGGGGGTGGGGGTTAAAGAGAGAGAGGGAGAGAGGGAATGGAGATTTCAAGAGAGAGAGAGAGAGGGAAGGAGGAGAGAGAGAGAAGTGGATAAAGCGAGAGAGAGAGAGAGAGAGAGAGAGAGAGAGAGAGAGAGGAGGATAGAGAGAAACCAGAAGACTGGGAAGGAATAATTATTCATGTGGAGTGCTTTGGCTTTTAAAGCAGCCACCCCCATCTCTCTCGCTCTCTCTCTCTCGCTTACTCTCTCTCTCTCTCTCTCTCTCGCTCTCTCTCTCTCTCTCGCTTACTCTCTCTCTCTCGCTTACTTTCTCTCTCTCTCTCTCTATCTCTCTCTCTCTCTCTCTCTCTCTCTCTCTCTCTCTCTGTGTCTCTTTCTATCCCCATACTCTCTCTCTCTCTCGCTCTCTCTCTATTCCCTTCTCTCTTTCTCTCTCTACCCCCTTGTCCTCTTTCTCTATCCATTTCATTCAATTCAAAGCGGGCTTTATTGGCATGGGAAACATATGTTTACATTGCCACAGCAAGTGAAATAGATAATAAACGAGTGAAATAAACAATCAGTAATTAACTTGATTGTTTATTTCACTCTTGTTTATTATTTATTTCACTTGCTTTGGCAATGTGTTTCCCATGCCAATAAAGCCCTTTGAATTTTATTGAATTAAATGTTCATAGGAATAGAGATATTTCAAATGTCATATTATGGCTTTGTAAAGTGTTGTAACGATGTGCAAATAGTTAAACTACAGAAGGGAAAATAAATAAACATAAATATAGGTTGTTTTTACAATGGTGTTTGTTCTTCACTGGTTTTCCTATTCTTGTGGCAACAATCAAAATTGAATTTGTTTTATAATTCTTTGTGGTTCTGTGTAATCTGATGGAAATATGTGTCTTTAATATAATCATACATTTGGAAAGGGTTTAGGAAGTGCAGCTCAGTTTCCACCTCATTTTGTGGGCAGTGTGCACATCGCCTGTCTTCTCCCAATAGCAAGGCTATGCTCACTGAGTGTCACGTCACTCCCACTCCCCCTCTCCGGTGCTCGCCGGCCCTGGCCCTGTGTACCCCGAGCCAGACTGAAGGCCCTGCGGTGGACGAGTGGTTCCGGTGAGTAGAGGAGGTTTGGAAAGCTGCCCACGTGAGGCTCCAACAGAAGGAGCAGGTGGACCACCACTGCAGTGAGGCACCCGTGTTCCATCCTGGTGATCATGTCTGGCTCTCCACCAGGAACCTCCCGCTCCGCCTGCCCTGACGAAAGCTGAGCCCCCAGTTTGTGGGGCATTCAAAGTCCTCCGGAGGGTCAATGAAGTAACTTACTAATTACAGCTCCCCACTAACTACCGGATCTCAACACTCTTTTCACCTCAGGCCGGTGGTCCCCTGCCGGATGCCGTCCCACACGACACCCCTCCGTCTACTGTACTTCCGGTCCCCCTCACCGGCGCTCGATGTCGCCAGTCTACTAACCACCAGTCCTGGCAACCAATCATTACACACACCTGGCAACCTTCATTAGGCACACCTGGACTTCATCACTTCCCTGATCACTCTCTCTTTATCTAGCACTCCCTTGTTATCACCCATCAGACAGTATTGTTTCTGTGTTCATGTTTAGACGCCATTCTTATTTGTGTATTCACTCTATGTTAGTTCTTAATAAACTCTCCAACTGCACCTGCTTCCTGACTCCCTGCGTCTTTGTTACACTGAGTCTGTACATAGTCAAAGCTTTCCTTCAATTTGGGTCAGTCACAGTGGTCAGGTATTCTGCCACTGTGTACTCTCTGTTTAGGGCCAAATAGCATTCCAGTGTAGTCTGTTTTTTGGTTGATTCTTTTCAATGTCTAAAGCAATTATCTTATTGATTTCTCATGATTTGGTTGGGTCTTATCGTGTTGCTGTCCTGGGGCCCTGTGGGGTCTGTTTGTGTTTGTGAACAGAGCTCCAGGACCAGCTTGCTTAGGGGACTCTTTTCTAGGATAATCTCTCTCTGTAGGTGATGGCTTTGTTATGGAAGGTTTGGGAATCGCTTCCTTTTAGGAGGTTGTAGAATATAATGGCTCTTTTCTGGATTTTGATAATTATCAGGTATCATCCTAATTCTGCTCTGCATGCATTATTTGGTGTTTTAAGTTGTACACAAAGGATGTTTTTGCAGAATGGGTTCTATAACAGAAATTCAAGTATTTTTAGCCAGATCCTAATTGCGATGTCGAATTTTATGTTAATTTTAATGGCGTAGAAGGTCCTCCTTGCCTTGTCTCTCAGATTGTTCAACACTTTGTGGAAGTTACCTGAGGTGCTGATGTTTAGGGCGAGGTAGGTATCATTTTTTTGTGTGCTCTATGGCAACGGTGTCTAGATGGAATTTGTATTTGTGGTCCTGGCAACTGGACCTTTTCTGGAACACCATTATTTTTGTCTTACTGAAATGTATGTCAGGGCCCAGATCTGACAGAATCTGTTCAGAAGATCTAGGTGCTGCTGTAGGCCCTTCTTTGTTGGGGACAGAAGCACAAGATCATCAGCAACCAGTAGACAGATTCTAGTAGATTCTAGTAGTGTGAGGCTGGGTGCTGCAGACTGTTCTAGTTCCATTGCCAATTTGTTGATATATATATAAACTCAGCAAAAAAAAGAAACGTCGTCTCACTGTCAACTGCGTTTATTTTCAGAAAACTTAACAAAAAATAAATATGTGTATGAACATAGCAAGTATCAACAACTGAGACATAAACTGAACAAGATTCACAGACATGTGACTAACAGAAATGGAATAATGTGTCCCTGAACAAAGGGGGGGTCAAAATCATAAGTAACAGTCAGTATCTGGTGTGGCCACCAGCTGCATTAAGTACCCCAGTGCATCTCCTCCTCATGGACTGCACCAGATTTGCCAGTTCTTGCTGTGAGATGTTACTCCACTCTTCCACCAAGGCACCTGCAAGTTTCCAGACATTTCTGGGGGGAATGGCCCTAGCCCTCACCCTCCGATCCAACAGGTCCCAGACGTGCTCAATGGGATTGAGATCCGTGCTCTTCGCTGACCATGGCAGAACACTGACATTCCTGTCTTGCAGGAAATCACACACAGAACGAGCAGTATGGCTGGTGGCATTGTCATGCTGGAGGGTCATGTCAGGAGGAGCCTGCAGGAAGGGTACCACATGAGGGAGAGGGATGTCTTCCCTGTAACGCACAGCATTGAGATTAACTGCAATGACAACAAGCTCAGTCCGATGATGCTGTGACACTCCGCCCCAGACCATGACGGACTCTCCACCTCCAAATCGGTCTCGCTCCAGAGTACAGGCCTCTGTGTAATGCTCATTCCTTCAATGATAAACGTGAATCTGACCATCGCACCTGGTGAGACAAAACCGCAACTCATCAGTGAAAAGCACTTTTTGCCAGTCCTATCTGGTCCAGCAACGGTGGGTTTATGCCCATAGGCAAAGTTGTTGCCAGTGATGTCTGATGAGAACCTGCCTTACAACAGGCCTACAAGCCCTCAGTCCAGCCTCTCTCAGCCTATTGCAGACAGTCTGAGCACTGATGGAGGGATTGTGCATTCCTGGTGTAACTCGGGCAGTTGTTGTTGCCATCCTGTACCTGTCCCGCAGGTGTGATGTCATTTGTAATTTATTGCCCTGGCCACATCTGCAGTCCTCATGCCTCCTTGCAGCATGCAAGCAGATGAGCAGGGACCCTGGGCATCTTTCTTTTGCTGTTTTTCAGAGTCAGTAGAAAGGCCTCTTTAGTGTCCTAAGTTTTCATAACTGTGACCTTAATTGCTTACCGTCTATAAGCTGTTATTGTCTTAACGACCGTTCCACAGGTGCATGTTCATTAATTGTTTATGGTTCATTGAACAAGCATGAGAAACAGTGTTTAAACCCTTTACAATGAAGATCTGTGAAGTTAGGTAGGGGTGGTATACAGAAGATAGTCCTTTTTGGTAAAAGACCAAGTCCATATTATGGCAAGAACAGCTCAAATAAGCAAAGAGAAACGACAGTCCATCATTACTTTAACACATGAAGGTCAGTCAGAGCTTTGAAAGTTTATTCAAGTGCAGTCGCAAAAACCATCAAGAACTACAATGAAACTGGCTCTCATGAGGACCGCCACAGGAAAGGAAGACACAGAGTTACCTCTGCTGCAGAGGATAAGTTCATTAGAGTTAAACTGCACCTCAGATTGCAGCCCAAATTCTTCACAGAGTTCAAGTAACAGACACATCTCAACATCAACTGTTCAGAGGAGACTGTGTGAATCAGGCCTTCATGGTCGAATTGCTGCAAAGAAACCACTACTAAAGGACACCAATAAGAAGAGAGACTTGCTTTGGCCAAGAAACACCAGCAATGGACATTAGACCAGTGAAATCTTTCCTGTGGTCTGATGAGTTCAAATTTGAGATTTTTGGTTCCAACCTGCGTGTCTTTGTGAGACGCAGTGTAGATGAATGGATGATCTCTGCATGTGTGGTTCCCACCGTGAAGTATGGAGGAGGTGTGATGGTGTGTGGGTGCTTTGATGGTGACCCTGTCAGTGATTTATTTAGAATTCAATGCACAGTTAACCAGCACGGCTACCACAGCATTCTGCAGCGATACGCCATCCCATTTGCACCTAGTGGGACTATCATTTGTTTTTCAACAGGACAATGACCCAAAGCACACCTCCAGGCTGTGTAAGGGCTATTTGACCAAGAAGGAGAGTGATGGAGTGCTGCATCAGATGACCTGGCCTCCACAATCACCTGACCTCAACCTAATTGAGATGGTTTGGGATGAGTTGGACAGCAGAGTGAAGGAAAAGCAGAAAGTCTGGATAAGACTAACACTAGCCAGCAACAACCTCATAATGTAAGCAAGAGAAGGATGATTATAAAGTCAGTAATGTAAGGATAACAATAGGTCACTAGGTACCTTCTCCCATAGGATAGGATGCTTTGTTGCTACAGAAAGTCTGTGTCAGTGAATAATGGCCTTCCTTTACAGAACGAAGCGGCAAACTGAGACAAACACACACACGCACAAACTCCCTAGTATCTCTCTCTTTCTCTGGTGTGAGATGGGTCAGGTAGGTCACTCACTACCGTCCTCTTTTCCCATTGTCTCCAAAACACGCAGGCACACACACACACACACACACACACACACACACACACAAAAGCCCCTACCCCAAACACACACACACTATTCACACCTCCATAGACAGAGCAGAATAACACAGATGGTGCTGTCTGTCAGTCATACTGGGTGTTAGATCCACTTCAAAGAACAACACAGGCAGTCCTAGGCAGCCCCTCTCTACATACATTCCACCAGTTCACAAAGCATGATGACAACTGACTGACTGACTGACTCAGGAATGTATCAGAGTCATCAGACACATTTGTGTTGTTTGATAAGTAGCTTCTCCGGGGCTATTCAACAGATCCATCCCGTTATTACTTTAGCCCTTTGATCAATTCTGAACATTAATAAAATATCTGCACATAAATCCCTGACAAAATTCGACGTTCAGTGCAAATTGACAGATACTATAGTGGATGTCTGTAGTGTGGTTTCTAACGTTTTGTTAGCTTTTTTTAGTGCCTATGTGGCATGTTGATAATTGTTTCTACACATGAAATTGACTCTGGCGTCTGAACAGTTTAAGCTACAAAATATTATAACCCTTCTGTTTTCCCCTCTCATGCTCACAAGGACTAGTTAGAAGGGAGGTTGACAAAAACACACCTAATGACAGGGAAATTAATTTGAAGCAAACTTCCTTCAGAATGGAATTTGGCATTACCTGATTAGACATAACTTTTTGTTTTATATTGAGATGCTTAGTTTTCAGATAATTTTAAAATGACATAATTACTTTAAAGAAGCTGGTTGTTTAAATAAATAAAATAATAATGGCGAGCGAGCATTGCGCCTTTTCCAGAGTGTCAACAACAGAAGTTGAATGATGTATGAAGTGCTATTAAAGACAATAGGGAAGGAGTAGACTACAGAAGGCTATAGGAGTAGAGTACAGGGCTGTAGGAGCAGAGTACAGAGGGCTATAGGAGTAGAGTACAGAGGGCTATAGGAGTAGAATACAGAGGGCTATAAGAGTTGAGTACAGAAGGCTACAGGAGTAGAGTACAGAAGGCTATGGGAGAAGAGTACAGAAGGCTATAGGAGTAGAGTACAGTAGGCTATAGGAGTAGAGTACAGAGGGCTATAGGAGTAGAGTACATAAGGCCATAGGAGTAGAGTACAGAAGGCTATAGGAGTGGAGTACAGTACAGAGGGCTATAGGAGTAGAGTACAGCAGGCTACAGGAAAATAGTATAGAAGGCTATAGGAGTAGAGTACAGAGGGTTATATGAGTAGAGTACAGAGGGCTATAGGAGTAGAGTACATAAGGCTATAGGAGTAGAGTACAGAGGGTTATAGGAGTAGAGTACAGAGGGCTATAGGAGTAGAGTACAGAGGGTTATAGGAGTAGAGTACAGAGGGCTATAGGAGTAGAGTACAGAAGGCTATAGGAGTAGAGTACATAAGGCTATAGGAGTAGAGTACAGAGGGTTATAGGAGTAGAGTACAGAGGGCTATAGGAGTAGAGTACAGAGGGTTATAGGAGTAGAGTACAGAGGGCTATAGGAGTAGAGTACAGAAGGCTATAGGAGTAGAGTACAGGGGTTATAGGAGTAGAGTACAGAGGGCTATAGGAGTAGAGTTCAGAAGGCTATAGGAGTAGGGTACAGAAGGCTGTAGGAGTAGAGTACAGAAGGCTATAGGAAAATAGTACAGTAGGCTATAGGAAAATAGTACAGTAGGCTATAGGAGTAGAGTACAGAGGGTTATAGGAGTAGAGTACAGAGGGTTATAGGAGTAGAGTACAGAAGGCTAGTAGAGTACAGAGGGCTATAGGAGGAGGCTATAGGAGAAGGCTATAGGAGTAGAGTACAGAAGCCTATAGGAGAAGGCTATAGGAGTTTTAACACCTGTCACCTATGGAGGGAGCCAGAGACAACACTTTCTCATCTGAATCATAGACAGGGAAATGGAAGCAGGCAGGCAGAGTGCAGACTGGGAAGTACACACACCCATAACACCAACACACAAACATGAATGAACAGACACAAGCATACACAAAGACACACACACAGATGATCACAAATACACATACACAAATCATTACAGACAGCCACATACGCATGCACACATTCACACACATCATCACTGCATTGCTTGTCGACACATTCTCACATAGAAAGAAACAAACAAACTTGGACACAAACACTGGGATATACAGCCTCATTACACACCTGGGACGGTGACACACCTGGGACAGTCACACACCTGGGACGGTGACACACCTGGGACAGTCACACACCTAGGACAGTCACACACCTAGGACAGTCACACACCTGAGATAGTCACACACCTGGAATGGTGACACACCTGGGACAGTGACACACCTGGGACAGTGACATACCTGGGACAGTCACACACCTGGGACAGTGACACACCTGGGACAGTGACACACCTGGGACAGTGACACACCTGGGACAGTGACATACCTGAGATAGTCACACACCTGGGACAGTGACACACCTGGGACAGTGACATACCTGAGATAGTCACACACCTGGAATGGTGACACACCTGGGACGGTGACACACCTGGGACAGTGACACACCTGGGACAGTGACACACCTGGGACAGTGACACACCTGGGACAGTCACACACCTGGGACAGTGACACACCTGGGACAGTGACACACCTGGGACAGTGACACACCTGGGACAGTGACATACCTGGGACAGTCACACACCTGGGACAGGTGCACTATACTGTGTAGGGAATAGGGTGCCATTAGGGAACATCCAGGCTACTGTACTCCTGGGAGATAACCAGTTCCCAGCAGGACCTTCTCTCCCACATGCTCTCTACTGGGCGTTGGGACACACACTGGGACCATGAAATGTCAGCCACCATTAAATGTCACAACACAGTGGTGGCCCAGTGGCCAGGAATATCTCAGGTGCTCATTATCAATATGTATCATCTCTCTCTCTCTTTTCACACCTCTGGCCCTGCTCCTCATATCTTTCCGTCACTTGTCACTCACAAAATCACTACCGTGGCAGCTAAAAATCACCACTGAAACAGCTTTGTTCCTGATTCATCTGTACAGAGACTGCGGCTGTCCTGACATGGACACCGTACTCATGAGTACAATAGGCCCTCTATAAAGAGTAGCTCTGAGAGGAGGACAAAGCGTTGGTGTGCCTACCAAATGGAACCCTATTTCCCATATCAGGGGCCAAGGTCAAAAGTAGTGTATTACACCATTTGGGACGCACCCTTGGTCAGAGGACCACGTCTGACCCTTCCTGTCCTAACCTACACCGTTAAAGCAACAACAGCTGAGATGGAGTACCTAGTGTATGATGATGAGTAAACAAGAAAGATGGAGGTCATAATTAATGCACAGCGTAGTAGCTGGCCAGGATAATGATGCTGCTCAGCAGAGGAGAAACATCCAGCTGAGAATGAATGGTTGAAGAGTGAAGGTTAGTGTGGCCCAGTGTCACTGTTAATTATTAACATCAGCAGAGCAGGGGACCCCACTGCCAGCCAGGTGACAATGGGGTTAGCCTGAGGTGACTAGGGAAATGTGTCTAACACACACACACTTGGATGTAAGCGTACACACACATGGGCGAACGAACACGCACACACACACACACACACACACACACACACACACACACACACACACACACACACACACACACACACACACACACAGACAGAGAGCGGGCTCAGCAAACAGAGAGATCCTATCACTACTCTTTCATCACCATAGTAGTAATAGTAGTAGTAGTAGTATTAATAGTAGTAATAGTAGTAGTAGTAGCAGTATTAATAGTAGTAGTAGTATTAATAGTCGTACTAGTAGCAGTAGTAGTAGTAGTATTAATAGTAGTAATACTAGTAACAGTAGTAATAGTAGTAGTATTAATAGTAGTAATAGTAATGCAGTAGAAGTAGTAGTAACAGTAATAGTAGTAGTAGTAATAATAGTAGTAGCAGTAGTAATAATAGTAATAGTAGTAGTAGTCAAAGTAATAGTAGTAGTAGTAGTAGTAGTAGTAGTAGTATTAATAGTAGTAGTAGTAACAGTATTAACTGTAATAATATTAGTGTCAATAGGGGCGGCAGCGTAGCCTAGTGGTTGGACTAGTAACCTAAAGGTTGCAAGTTCAAATCCCCGAGCTGACAAGGTACTAGCTGACAAGGTACAAATCTGTCGTTCTGCCCCTAGTTCCTAGTGCCTTGTTCAAATAAGAATTTGTTCTTAACTGACTTGCCTAGTTAAATAAAGGTAAAATAAATAAGTAATAGTAGTAATATTAGTAATACAAATAAGAGTAGTAAGAGTATTAATAGTAGCAAAATAAGTCAACGTAGTAATAGTAGTAGTATTAATAGAAGTAACAGTAGTGGTAGTAGTAGTAGCATTAATAGTAGTAGTAGTAGTAATAGAAGTAAGTAATAGTGGGATTAGTATTAATAGTAGTAATAGAAATAATAATAGTAATATAGGTAGTTGTAATGATAGTAGTAATAGCAGTACTATTAATAGTAGTAATAGTATTAATAGTTGTAAGGATTGTAGTATTAATAGTAGTAACATTGGTAATAGTAGTAGTATTAATAGTGGTAATAAACGTAATAGTAGTAGTATTAAGAGTAGTAATATACGTAGTAATAGTAGTAATATTAATAGTAGCAATGGTAGTAGTGTTAATAGTAGTAATAGTAGTGGTAGTAATAGTAGTAGTATAGCAGTAATAGTAGTAGTACTAATAGTAGTAATGGTAATAGTAGTTGTAGTCGTAGTATAAGTAATAGTAGTAGTAGTAATAGTAATGCAGTAGTAGAAGTAACAGTAGTAGTAGTAATAATAGTAATAGTGGTAGAATAGTAATAATAACAATAATAATAATAGTAGTAGTAGAAGTAGCAGTAGTAGTCAGTAACACCCTTACAGCACACCTGTGTGTGTGTGAGAGAGAGAGAGAGAGAGAGAGAGAGAGAGAGAGAGAGAGAGAGAGAGAGAGAGAGAGAGAGAGAGAGAGAGAGAGACAAGGCAAGAAGGGCATTCTATGCCATCAAAAGGAACATAAATTTCAACATACCAATTAGGATTTGGCTAAAAATACTTGAATCAGTCATAGAGCCCATTGCCCTTTATAGTTGTGAGGTCTGGGGTCCGCTCACCAACCAAGACTTCACAAGATGGGACAAACACCAAATTGAGATTCTGCACGCAGAATTCTGCAAAAATATCCTTTGTGTACAACGTAAGACACCAAATAATGCATGCAGAGCAGAATTAGGCCGATACCCACTAATTATCAAAATCCAGAAAAGAGACGTTAAATTCTATAACCACCTAAAAGGAAGCGATTCCCAAACCTTCCACAACAAAGCCATCACCTACAGAGAGATGAACCTGGAGAAGAGTCCCCTAAGCAAGCTGGTCCTGGGGCTCTGTTCACAAACAAAAACACACCCTACAGAGCCCCAGGACAGCAGCACAATTAGACCCAACCAAATCATGAGAAAACAAAAAGATAATTACTTGACACATTGGAAAGAATTAACAAAAAAACAGAGCTAACTAGAATGCAATTTGGCCCTACACAGAGAGTACACAGCGGCAGAATACCTGACCACTGTGACTGACCCAAAATTAAGGAAAGCTTTGACTATGTACAGACTCAGTGAGCATAGCCTTGCTATTGAGAAAGGCCGCCGTAGGCAGACATGGCTCTCAAGAGAAGACAGGCTATGTGCACACTGCCCACAAAATGAGGTGGAAACTGAGCTGCACTTCCTAACCTCCTGCCCAATGTATGACCATATTAGAGAGACATATTTCCCTCAGATTACACAGATCCACAAAGAATTCGAAAACAAATCCAATTTTGAAGAACTCCCATATCTACTGGGTGAAATTCCACAGTGTGCCATCACAGCAGCAAGATTTGTGACCTGTTGCCACGAGAAAAGGGCAACCAGTGAAGAACACACACCATTGTAAATACAACCCATGGTGCCTCGGTTGGTGGAGCATGGTGGCTCGGTTGGTAGAGCATGGTGGCTCAGTTGGTAGAGCATGGTGCCTCAGTTGGTAGAGCATGGTGGCTCAGTTGGTAGAGCTTGGTGGCTCAGTTGGTAGAGCATGGTACCTCAGTTGGTAGAGCATGGTGGCTCAGTTGGTAGAGCTTGGTGGCTCAGTTGGTAGAACATGGTGGCTCAGTTGGTAGAGCTTGGTGGCTCAGTTGGTAGAGCTTGGTGGCTCAGTTGGTAGAGCATGGTGGCTCAGTTGGTAGAGCTTGGTGGCTCAGTTGGTAGAGCATGGTGGCTCAGTTGGTAGAGCATGGTGGCTCAGTTGGTAGAGCATGGTGCCTCAGTTGGTAGAGCATGGTGGCTCAGTTGGTAGAGCTTGGTGGCTCAGTTGGTAGAGCATAATGGCTCAGTTGGTAGAGCATGGTGGCTCAGTTAGTAGAGCATGGTGGCTCAGTTGTTAGAGCATGGTGCTTGCAGTGCCAGGGTTGTGGATTAGATTCCCACTGGGACCACCCATAAGAACATGTATGCACACACTACTATTATTCACTTTGGATAAAAGTGTCTGCTGAATGGTATTAATCATTTAGCATTGTAAATGCATGGTGTTAATGTGCCTGTGTTGTAAACAAAGGAAAGTGTTCATTAACCATCTCCATTAGGGAAATGCAGCAGGAGTACTGTGCACAAACAACTCAATTACTCAGGTGTTTAGGGTGGGGGATCATCTGACAGCACTTCCTGTTTCTCCACTAACCAGGGTGATTGATGGAATGGAAGAAGGAATATTACGATGGTTACATAAGTGTTTACTGTATCATTCCCAATCTGGAGAGATCATATGTCAGCAAGGCAGGCCCATATTCACAAAGTATCTTAAAGTAGGAGTTCTGTTCTAAGATTACATGGACAGGGGGACCTGATCCTAGGGGACCTGATCCTAGATCAGCGCTCAGTTTTATGAATACAGACCCTGAGCAGACCCTCCTCAAATAAGGTTTTCGTGGACACAAACTCTCCATGGATCAACATTTATCTAATGTTTGCTCATCTGATGTTAGCTAACGTTAGCTGTCAGACTTATTAGCAAGCTCATTTTCACACCATAAACTCAGTTAAACTCGCCATGAACTGCTCTTCAACCGATCACTGCCCGCACCTGCCCGCCCGTCCAGCATCACTACTCTGGACGGCTCTGACTTAGAATATGTGGATAACTACAAATACCTAGGTGTCTGGTTAGACTGTAAACTTTCCTTCCAGACTCACATCAAACATCTCCAATCCAAAGTTAAATCTAGAATTGGCTTCCTATTTCGCAACAAAGCATCCTTCACTCATGCTGCCAAACATAAAACTGACCATCCTACCGATCCTCGGCTTTGGCGATGTCATTTACAAAATAGCCTCCAACACTCTACTCAACAAAAAGGATACAGTCTATCACAGTGCCATCCGTTTTGTCACCAAAGCCCCATATACTACCCACCACTGCGACCTGTACTCTCTCGTTGGCTGGCCCTCGCTTCACTCTCGTCGCCAAACCCACTGGCTCCAGGTCATCTACAAGTCTCTGCTAGGAAAAGCCCCGCCTTATCTCAGCTCACTGGTCACCATAACAGCACACACTCGTAGCATGCCCTCCAGCAGGTATATCTCACTGGTCAACCCCAAAGCCAATTCGTACTTTAGCCGCCTTTCCTTCCAGTTCTCTGCTTCCAATGACTGGAACGAACTTCAAAAATCACTGGAGCTGAAGACTCATATCTCCCTCACCTGCTTTAAGCACCAGCTGTCAGAGCAGCTCACAGATCACTGCACCTGAACATAGCCAATCTGTAAACAGCCCACCCAACTACCTCATCCCCATACTGTATTTCTTTATTTATTTTACTCCTTTGTATTCCATCTCTACTTGCACATTCATCTTCGGCACATCTACCATTCCAGTGTTTAATTGCTATATTGTAATTAATTCACCACCATGGCCTATTTATTTTCTTAAAACTTCTTATGGCTGGGGGCAGTATTGAGTAGCTTGGATGAATAAGGTGCCCAGAGGTGCCCAGAGTACACTGCCTGCGACTCAGTCCCAGAAGCTAAGATATGCATGTTATTAGTATATTTGGATAGAAAACACTCTGAAGTTTCTAAAACTGTTTGAATGATGTCTGTGAGTATAACAGAACTGAGGAAAAATCCAACCAGGAAGTGGGAAATCTGAGGTTTGTAGTTTTTCAACTCATTCCCTATTGAAGATACAGTGGGATATTGGTCATGTTGCACTTCCTATGGCTTCCACTAGATACCTTATTTGATGCTTCTACTGTGAAGAAGGGGGGAATGAGAGGGGAATGAGTCAGAGGTCTGCCAGAGAGCCACGAGCTGGTGACACTCGTTCATGTGAGAGCGAGCTCTGTTCCATTGCATTTCTACAGACAAAGGAATTCTCCGGTTGGAACATTATTGAAGATTTATGTTAAAAACATCCTAAAGATTGATTCTATACATCGTTTGACATGTTTCTACGGACGATAACGGAACCTTTTGACTTGTCGTCTGCTCGTCTGCTCGCGCGTCATGAATTTGGATTACTGGGCTGATCTCGCTAACAAAAAGGAGGTATTTGGACATAAATTATGAACTTTATCGAACAAATCAAACTTTTATTGTGGAACTGGGATTCCTGGAAGTGCATTCTGATGAAGATCATCAAAGGTAAGTGAATATTTATAATGCCATTTCTGACTTATGTTGACTACACAACATGGTGGATAGCTGTTTGGCTTGTTTTTGTCTCTGAGAGCTTTCCTCAGATTATTGCATGGTTTGCTTTTTTGAAATCTGACACAGCGGTTGCATTAAGGAGAAGTTTATCTAAAGTTCCATGTATAACACTTGTATTTTCATCAACATTTATGATGAGTATTTCTGTAAATTGATATGGCTCTCTGCAAAATCTCCGGATGTTTTTGGAACTACTGAACATAACGCGACGATGTATACTGAGATTTTTGGATATAAATATGAACTTTATCGAACAAAACATACATGTATGGTGTAACATGAAGTCCTATGATTGTCATCTGATGAAGATCATCAAAGGTTAGTGATTCATTTATCTCTATTTCTGCTTTTTGTGACTCCTCTCTTTGGCTGGAAAAATGGCTGTGTTTTTCTGTGAATAGGCACTCACCTAACATAATTGTTTGTGGTGCTCTCGACGTAAAGCCTATTTGAAATCGGACACGGTGGTGGGATTAACAAGAAGTGTATCTTTAAAATGGTGTAAAATACTTGTATGTTTGAGGAATTTTAATTATGAGATTTATGTTGTTTGAATTTGGAGACCTGCACTTTCACTGTCTGTTGTCCTATTGATCCCGTTAGCGGGATCTCAGCCATAAGAACTCCCTTATCTTACCTCATTTGCACTCACTGTCTATAGACTTTTTGTTTTCTTTTTTTCTACTGTATTATTGACTGTATGTCTTGTTTATTCCATGTGTAACTCTGTGTTGTTGTATATGTCGAACTGCTATGCTTTATCTTGGCCATGTCGCAGTTGCAAATGAGAACTTGTTCTCAACTAGCCTACCTGGTTAAATAAAGGTGAAATAAATAAAATAAAATAAACATTATTTGCTGTAACTAGTAAGTTGGTTGTCTCTTCTGTCTTCAGTCGCGTGGTGCGCTGCATTCTGTTGTTATGTAAACGATTGGCTGAGCCTTGGATACAGCAGCCAGTATTGCTGCAAACAAGCATCACTCGTTCGCTTACAGCCGGTAGTCATCTTTTCTCATTTGATCTACACGGATCACGTAGGTCACCTATTTTGGATTCAAAATGGTGAATTTCGCCGGAAGGTGACTAGTTTACATCCCTGGAGGAGTGGTGCCAACTAGGAGCTGGCCTGTTTCCACTAGCTGCCCATTTAAAAAATGAACAGTAATCATGACACTCACAGAAGTTCCAAAAAAATAAAGGCATTCTATATACAGTGTTGTAACAATGTGCAAATAGTTGAAGTACAAAAGGGAAAATAAACATAAATAGGGGTTGTATTTACAATGGTGTTTGTTCTTCACTTGTTGTCCTTTTCTTGTGGCAAAAGTTCACAAATCTTGCTGCTGTGATTGCACACTATTGCACACTCAAGGTAATGCTCATAGAGTGTCTTATGATAAGCTGTAGACCACACTATCTACCAAGAGAGTTCTCATCTATATTATTCGTAACCGTCTCTTTACCACCAAAGACCGATGCTGGCACTAAGACCGCTCTCAACCAACTCTATAAGGCCATAAGCAAACAAAAAAATGCTCACCCAGAAGCGATGCTCCCTAGTGTCCGGGGACTTTAATGCAGGCAAACATAAATCAGTTTTACCACATTTTTACCCGTATGTGCAACCAGAGAAAAAAAACTCTAGACCACCTTTATTACACACACAGAGATGCAAACAAAGCTCTCCCCCGCCCTCCATCTGGCAAATCTGACCATAATTATATCCTCCTGATTCCTGCTTACAAGCAAAAACTAAAGCAGAAAGTGCCAATTGACTCGCTCAATACGGAAGTGGTCAGATGATGCGGATCATACGCTACAGGACTGTTTCACAGACTGGAATATGTTCTGGTGTTCCTCCAATGGCATTGAGGAGTATAACACCTCAGTCATTGGCTTCATCAATAAGTGCATCAATGATGTCGTCCCCACAGTGACCGTGGGTACATATCCCAACCAGAAGCCATGGATTACAGACAACATCCGCATCGAGCTAAAGGCTAGAGCTGCCGCTTTCAAGGAGCGGGACACTAATCCGGACACCTATAAAAAATCCCACTATGCCCTCAGACGAACCATCAAACAAGCAAAGCGTCAATACTGGATTAAGATTGAATCCTACTACACTGGCTCTGACGCTCGTCGGATGTGGCGGCACTTGAAAACTATTATGGACGACAAAGGGAAACCCAGACGCGAGCTGACCAGTGACGCGAGCCTACCAGACGAGCTAAATGCCTTTTATGCTCGCTTCGAGGCAACCAACACTATGTGTGATGGCGCTGACAGAGATAGTCGCTTCGCTTCTGGTCCTTAGGAAACTATGCAGTTATTTGTTTTTTATGTATTATTTCTACATTGCCAGAAAAACTCAAGAACTATTGGATATAAAAGCAATATCAAATTACCAACATTACGACCAGGAATACGTATTTCCCGAAGCGGATCCTTTGTTCAGGCCTCCACCCTGGACATGGGATCTTATCCCAGAGGCCGACCCAAAACAACATGGTTGCCGCTGGAGAGGCAGACGGAGTGCCCTACCGGTCAGACTCAGAAGGCGAACACACCATCCACCACTCCCGAGCATATTACTCGCCAATTTCCAATCTCTAGATAACAAGGTGGACAAAATTTTAGCCTAGTGGTTAGAGCGTTGGACTAGTAACCGGAAGGTTGCAAGTTCAAACCACTGAGCTGACAAGGTACAAATCTGTTGTTCTGCCCCTGAACAGGCAGTTAACCCACTGTTCCTCGGCTGTTATTGAAAATAAGAATTTGTTCTTAACTGACTTGTCTAGAGGTAAAGGTAAAAATAAAGCCCTTGGTTCACTCCAGACCTGAATGCCCTTGACCAGCACAAAAACATCCTGTGGTGGACTGTACTAGCATTGAATAGTCCCTGCGATATGCAACTTGTCAGGGAAGTCAAGAACCAATACATGCAGTCAGTTAGGAAAGCAAAGGCAGAAAATTGGTATCCTGTAGCTCTAACTCAAAAAAGTTTTAGGACACTGTAAAGTCCAGGCTAGGAAACACCACCGATAAATCCATGATAATCGAGAATTCCAATAAGAGTTTTTCTATGGCTGGTCATGCTTTCCTTCTGGCTACCCGAACCCCGGCCAACAGCTCCGCACCCCCGCAGCTACTTTCCCAAGCCTCCCAGCTTCTGCTTCACCTAAATCCAGATAGCAGATGTTCTGAAAGCACTGCAAAACTTGGACCCGTACAAATCAGCTGGGCTAGACAATCTGGACACTCTCTTTCTAAAATTATCCGCCGCTATGGTTGCAACCCCTATTACCAGTCTGTTCAACCTCTCTTTCGTATCGTCCGAGATCCCTAAACATTGGAAAGCTGCCGCAGTCATCCCACTCTTGAAAGGGGGTGACACTCTAGACCCAAACTGTTACAGACCTATAGCCATCCTGACCTGCTTTTCTAAAGTCTTCGAAAGCCAAGTTAATAAACAGATCACTGACCATTGTGAATCTCACCGTAACCTTCTCCGGTTTCCGAGCTGGTCATGGGTGCACCTCAGCCACGCTTAAGATACTAAACAATATCATTACCACCATCGATAAAAGACAGTACTGTGCAGCCGTCTTCATTGACCTGGCCAAGGCTTTCGACTCTGTCAATCACCGTATTCTTATCGGCAGACTCAACAGCCTTGGTTTCTCAAATGACTACCTCGCCTGGTTCACCAACTACTTCTCAGATAGAGTTCAGTGTGTCAAATCGGAGGGCCTGTTATCCGGACCTCTGGCAGTCTCTAAGGGGGTATCACATGGTTCAATTCTCGGGCCGACTCTTTTCTCTGTAAATAGCAACGATGTCGCTCTTGCTGCGGGTTATTCCCTGATCCACCTCTATGCAGACGACACCATTCTGTATACATCTAGCCCTTCTTTGGACACTGTGTTAACAAACCTCCAAACAAGATTCAATGCCATTCAAAACTTCTCCTGTGGCCTCCAACTGCTCTTAAACACCAGTAAAACTAAATGCATGCTTTTCAACCGATCGCTGCCCGCACCCACCTGCACGACTTGCATCAATAGTCTGGACAGTTCTGACGTCTGGCTAGACTGTAAACTCTCCTCTCAGACTCATATTAAACATCTCCAATCCAAAATGAAAATCTAGAATCGGCTTCCAATTTCGCAACAATTTGCTTACCGCCCCAATAGGTCCACTGACAATGCAATCGCCGTCACACTGTAAACGGACCTATCCCATCTGGACAAGAGGAATACCTATGTAAAAATGCTGTTCATTGACTACAGCTCAGCATTTAACACCATAGTACCCTCCAAAATCGTCATTAAGCTCGAGACCCTGGGTCTCAACCCCGCCCTGTGCAACTGGGTCCTGGACTTTCTGACGGGCAGCCCCCAGGTGGTAAAGGTAGGAAACAACATCTCCACCCCACTGATCCTCAACATCGAGGCCCACAAGGGTGCGTTCTTCTGTACTCCCTGTTCACCCATGACTGCGTGGCCATGCACACTTCCAACTCAATCATCAAGTTTGCAGACGGCACTACAGTGGTAGGCTTGATTACCAACAATGACGAGACTGCCTACAGGGAGGAGGTGAGGGGCCTGGGAGTGTGGTGTCAGGAAAACAACCTCTCACTCAATGTCAACAAAACAAAGGAGATGATCATGTACTTCAGGAAACAGCAGAGGGAGCACCCCCACATTTGTGTATATAAGGCAGTTGTAAATTTGTTAGATTACTTGTTAGATATTACTGCATTGTCGGAACTAGAAGCACAAGCATTTCGCTACACAAGCAAAAACGTAGGCTAACCATTTGTATGTGACCAATAAAATTTGATTTGATTTGATTTGACGCATGCACGAGAGCACCAGCTGTTGATGATGACTGTCTGATAATGCTCTCGATAGCTGATGTGAGCAAGACCTTTAAACAGGTCAACATTCACAAAGCCGCGGGGCCAGATGGATTACCAGGACGTGTACTCAAGCATGCGTGGACCAACTGGTAAGTGTCTTCACTGACATTTTCAACCTCTCCCTGACTGTGTCTATAATGCCTACATGTTTCAAGCAGACCACCATAGTCTCTGTGTCCAAGGAACCGAAGGTAACCTGCCTAAATGATTACTGCCACGTAGCACTCACGTCGGTAGCCATGAAAAGCTTTGAAAGGCATCAATAGCATCCTTCTGGATACCCTAGACCCACTCCAATTCGCATACTGCACCAACAGATACACAGATGATGCAATCTCAATTACACTCTACACTGCCCTTTCCTTCATGGACAAAAGGAACACCTATGTGAGAATGCTGTTCATTGACTTCAACTCAGTGTTCAACATCATAGTGCCCACGAAGCTCATCACTAAGCTAAGGATCCTGGGACAAAACACCTCCCTCTGCAACTGGATCCTGGACTTCCTGACGGGCCGCCCCCATGTGGTAAGGGTAGGAAACAACACATCTGCCACGCTGATCCTCAACACTGGGGCCCCTCAGGGGTGTGTACTTAGTCCCCTCCTGTACTCCCTGTTCACCCACGACTGCGTGGCCAAACACAACTCCAACACCATCATTAAGTTTGCTGAAGACACAAGAGTGGTAGGCCTGATCACCGACAATGATGAGACAGCTTATAGGGAGGAGGTCAGAGAACTGGCAGTGTGGTGCCAGGTCAACAACCTCTCCCTCAATGTGAGCAAGACAAAGGAGCTGTTCGTGGATTACAGGAAAAGGCGGGACAAACAGGCCCCCATTATCATCAACAGGGTGTCCACATCACCAACGATCTATCATGGTCCAAACACACCAAGACATTTGCAAAGAGGGCACAACAAAACCTTTTCCCTCTCAGGAGACTGAAAAGATTTGTCAATGGTCCCCAGTTCCTCAAAAAGGTCTACAGATGCACCATCGAGAGCATCCTTACTGGTTGCATCACCGCCTGGTATGGAAACTGCATGGCATCTGACCATATGGCGCTACACAAGGTAGTGCGTTCTGCCCAGTACATCACTGGGCCAAGCTTCCTGCAATCCAGGACGTATATAATAGGTAGGGTCAGGTGAAAGCCCATAAAATTGTCAGAGACTCCAGTCACCCAAGACATAGACTGTTTTCTCTGCTACTGCACGGCAAGTGGGACCGGAGCGCCAAGTCTAGGACCAAAAAGCTCCTTAAACTTCTTAAGGTATAGGGGGCAGCATTTTCACTTTTGGATAAATAGCGTGCCCAATTTCAACTTCCTGCTACTCATGCCAAGAATATAAGATATGCATATTATTAGTAGATTTGGATAGAAAACACACTGAAGTTTGAATCATGTCTGTGAGTATAACAGAACTTATGTAGCAGGCAAAACCCAGAGGACTAACCGTTCAGAATTTTTGTTGTTGTTGAGGTCTCTGTCTGTTCAGTGAGTTCTCATTGGGAAACGATATTTCTTAGGCACTTATTTTCAGTTCCTACCGCTTCCATTGGATGTCACCAGTCTTTGGAGTTTGGTTGAGGTTTTCCTTTGTGCAATGAAGAAGTACGGCCATCCTGGAAAAGGGTATCGCTGTTGAGAGTTGGCCAAGACTTGAAAAGTAGCGTTAGTTTCCTCTCGTCCTCTATTGAAAACAGATAGACCCTTCTTCAATTTGATCAATTATTAACGTTTAAAAATACCTAGTTGTATTACAAAAGTATTTTGAAATGTTTTGGCAAAGTTTACAGGTAACTTTTGAAATATTTTAGTAGTGACTTTGCGCAAATTGGAAGCTGTTTTGTTCTGGATCAAACGTGCCAAATAAATATACAAAATACATTTTGTACATATATGGACGGAATTAATCGAACAAAATGACCAAACATCCGAAGATCATCAAAGGTAAGCGATTCATTTTACTGCCTTTCTGACTTCCGTGACCAATCTACTTGGCTGCTAGCTGTTTGTAATGTTTTGTCTGCTGAGAGAGATGTCCTTACATAAACGCTTGGTATGCTTTTGCCAAAAAGCTTTTTTGAAATCTGACACGCCAGGTGGATTAACAACAAGCTACGCTGTGTTTTACTATATTGCACTTGTGATTTCATGAAAATTAAATATTTTTAGTAATTTAATTTTAATTTGGCGCTCTGCAATTCAGTGGATGTTGACGAAAATGATCCCGCTAACGGGAAGGGTGAATCAAGAAGTTTTTAAGTTTGGATCAGTCCCAGTGTCACGCCCTGACCATAAAGAGCTTTTTATTTTCTATGTTGGTTAGGTCGGGGTGTGACTAGGGTGGGTCATCTAGGTAATTATATTTCTATGTTGGCCTGGTATGGTTCCCAATCAGAGGCAGCTGTTTATCGTTGTCTCTGATTGGGGATCATATTTAGGCAGCCATTTCCCCTTTGTGGGATCTTGACTATGTATAGTTTCCTGTGAGCACTATAGCAGCTTCACATTTCGTTTAGCATTTATTGTTTTCTTTGAGTTTCACTTCATAATAAAGAGGATGGAACCATACCACGCTGCATCTTGCTCCACTCATTGTAACGATCGTGACACCCAGGACCATCTTGCTTAGGGGACTCTTCTTCAGGTTCATCTCTCTGTAGGTGATGGATTTGTTATGGAAGGTTTGGGAATCCCTTTCTTTTAGGTGGTTGTAGAATTTAACGGCTCTTTTCTGGATTTTGATCATTAGCAGATATCGGCCTAATTCTGTTCTGCAAGCATTATTTGGTGTTTTATGTTGTACTCAGGATATTTTTGCAGAATTCTGCATGCAGAGCCTCAATTTGGTGTTTGTCCAATTTTGTGAATTCTTAGTTGGTGAGCAGAACTCACAACCATAAAGGGCAATGGGTTTTTATAACTGATTCAAGTATTTTTCATCAGATCCTAATTGGTATGTCAAATTGTATGTTCGTTTGATGGCAAGAAGGCCCTCCTTCCCTTGTTTCTAAGATTGTTCAACACTTTGTGGAAGTTTCCTGTGGTGCTGATGTTTAGGCTGAGGTAGGTATAGTTTTTTTGTGTGCTCTAGGGCAACGGTGTCTAGATGGAATTTGCATTTGTGGTCCTGCCAACTGGACCTTTTTTGGAACACCATTATTTTTGGCTTACTGATATTTACTGTCAAGGCCGAGGTCTGACAGAATCTGTGCAGAAGATCTAAGTGCTGCTGGAGGCCCTCCTTGGTTGGGGAAAGAAGCACCAGATCATCAGCAAACAGTAGACAGATTCTAGTAGTGTGAGGGTGGGTGCTGCAGACTGTTCTAGTGACCTCGCAAATTCATTCATATATATGTTGAAGAGGGTGTGGCTTAAGCTGATTCCCTGGTTCACCAAACGGCCCTGTGGAAAGAAATGTGTGTTTTTTGCCACACTTGTTGTTTGTGTACATGGATTTTATAATGTCATATGTTTTTCCCCCAACACCACTTTCTATCTATTTGTATAGCAGACCCTTATGCCAAATTGAGTCAAAAGCTTTTTGGAAATCAACAAAGAATGAGAAGACTTTGCCTTCGTTTTGTTTTGTTCTTTGTCAATTGGGGTGTGCAGGGTGAATACGTGGTCTGTCGTACGGTAATTGATAACTCTCGTGCTGTTGTTTGTTTAGTGTTTTCCATTTTCCCAGAAATGGTTAGTCTATGGATTCTTCAATTACATTGAGCTGATTTCTGACGTGCTGTTCCTTCTTTTTCCATAGTGTATTTCTGTTTTAGTGATTCACCATAGTGAAGGTGATGCTCAGGTTTTCTGGGTCTCCATGTTTTTGGTTGGACAAGCTTCTCCATTTCTTTCTTAGGTTTTTGCATTCTTCCTCAAACCATTTGTCATTGTTGATCATTTTCTTAGGTTTTCTCCTTGAAACATTTCAATTTACCTAATTGTTTTTTGGTAGATTTCCACACTACTTTCCTTCCATCTATAGTATTTCTTAATATTATTACATTCCTTTGACTTTGATGCCTCATGATTGAGTATTGCTTTGTTTAAGTAGACTGAGCTTTTGCTGTGGTCTGATAGGGGTGTCAGTGGGCTGACTGTGAATGCTCTGAGAGACTCTGGCTTGAAGTGAGTGATAAAGTCGTCTACAGTACTACTGCCAAGAGATGAGCTATAGGTTTACCTACCGTAGGAGTCCCCTTGAAGCCTACTATTGACTATGTACATACCCAGCGTGCGACAGAGCTGCAGGAGTTGTGACCCGTTTTTGTTGGTTATGTTGTCATAGTTATGCCTAGGGAGGCATATGGAGGAGGGAATGCTGTCACCTCCAGGTAGGTGTTTGTCCCCCTGTGTGCTGAGGGTGTCGGGTTCTTGTGCAGTTCTGGCATTTATGTCGCCACAGACTAGTACATGTCCCTGGGCCTGGAAATTATTGATTTCCCCCTCCGGGATGGAGAAGCTGTCTTCATTAAAGTATGGGGATTCTAGTGAGGGAATATAGGTAGCAAACAGGAGGCCATTTTTCTATGAGATCATTTCCTTTTGAATTTCTATCCAAATGTAAAATGTCCATGTTTTGATTAATTTAATAGAGTGAGGTCTATACCAAATTAGCATACCCCCTGAGTCTCTTCCCTGTTTCAAACCTGGTAGTTTGGTGGAAGGAACTACCAGCTATCTGTAACCTAGAGGGCAACCAGTGGGTACATCTGCTCTATATCATGTTTCTTGTAGGATGACAATGTCTGTATTTCTGAGTTCTTTGGTGAAGTCCAGGTTCCTGCTCTTTAGGCACATGACCTCAGCCCATGGATATTCCAGGATGAGATAGTGAAGGCTTTGTGCCCCATAAAGTGTCCAATGTTGTTAGTCATGTGGTTTGGCCTTAGACCAATTAGTGTGAGCAGAGCCTACTGAGCATCTGGTACATGCCGTTGGCTTGGGCTAGTGTAAGAGAGGGGATTGGGCCTGTTTGCCTGCTCACGGCCTGGGCGTATGTGTGACTTTCATGTTGAGGTCCTGTTTGCGGGAGTGGGGGGCATGGGCTGGGCAGGAGGGGCATAGGTTTGATCTGAGGGGGCCTATATGGGGTGTGGGCATGGTTGGTTTGAGGGGGTATTGATTGGTGGGGGTGTGGATGTGACTGGTGTTGCTGTGGTCTGGATGTAGGTCCTCTCAGCGTGGGTCCTTTATGTGTAGGTCTGGGAGAGTGTACGGCTGGTCTGGGCGGGGTGTCTGTTGATCTGTTGCTCCTGTGTGAGGTGTTGGGGCTGCGGTTGAGGGCGATGTCCTTTACGGTCCTGGCGAAGGTGGGCACTGCTGCCTTGTAGAGGTGGACCTGGTCGTAAAGGCTATTCAAGTCCAGGGTGGAGTAGTGGGCCAGGTAAATATTTGTTTTTGTGGCACAGTCACGGAAAATACTTGCGCTTATCTGCTGAATGGTAGCAGGGTGGAAGTCTTTCCGTGGTATCAGGGGGACGATAACCATTTGTGCGTTGGGGGAAAAAATAAGAAGCTTTTTCAATCACTCCTTTTAGTGCTGTGGCCACCCTTTCCTGCTGTGCTCTCAGGTCGTTTGTGCCTGTGAGTATTATTATGTGGCTGGGTGACCCTAGTTTATCCTCAGACAGAAGGTCTAGGGCGCATGTTTGGGAAAACGTTTACTTGTATATATTTCCCATTTGAGTCCATAAGGAGTACAATCTGTGTGGCTTGTGTATGTCCTCAGTGGGTGTTAGGGGGTTGTCAGGAGGGCTGTCAGGGTGGCATACAGGGGGAGTGCTCAGAGAGGGTGGGATCCCCTGAGCTTGGGGTTTTTCATTTTGTCTGTCCTGCTTTGATGTCGAGGCTATGGTCAGGGTCTTGAGTGGACTGTTCTGCTGTGGTGTCGAGACTTTGGTTAGGGTCTGAGGTGGACTGTTCTGCTGTGGTTTCGAGACTTTGGTCAGGATCTGAGGTGGGCTGTTCTGCTGGCTTCTCTGCGGGGGTGGCCAGCTCTCTAATGGGTTGTTCTCTGTCACATGTCATCTTTCTCACCTTCTCCTCCAGCACTCTCACCTTCTCCTCTAGTGCTCTGTTCTTCCCCTGCTCCTGCTCTTTCTCCTGTTGATGTGGTCTCACCACAGTCCAGTGCAGACATGTTTCTCTCCACCTTCAGCTCTAGTTGAGAGGGTGTTGTTGTGCTGGACTATTTTTTTTGTGCTGGAGTGTGTTCACCTGCTGTTCTCTCTCTCTCTCTGTTTTTCGTTCTCTCATTAGACTACAACATAGATTAATACTGCTCACGTGCTCAAACACACACACACACACAGAACACACCCATATTGTACCACTCAGATCCTACATTTAGATTTTTGTTTCTATTTCATGCTCTTAGTATTAAGGTTAATCTGTCAAGTCTGCTAATTTTCAGGGAGTATTTTGAGGATGAATTACATGGTTTATTTCCCCCCTGCCACAGAGCCAGGCAGCACACACAGACACAAACGCAGGTCAGCACAGATTAGTGATGGGGACATCTCACATGTCTCGTGTTCCGGATTACTCTGAAATATGTCAGTACCTATAATGAATGAATTAAATAGATTTCCTTCCAAAAAATATATATAATTAGGGATGTTAAAAAGCAGCTTTTCTCTTTGACCCTGCCTGGCCTGTTAGGAAACAATGGCATGGCGTGGGCGTATATCAGTCAAAAACTGCTGATTTGCCAGCTCAGCCAATGCATGCGTGCATGCACTTGGATATACAAATTAGGCACCAACTCCATGTGGGGCAGGGCTGCATGTACTGGCTAACAGGCTTGCTTTGTTTTACCTATTAGGCAGCTTAATTAACCAAGTCAAATAGTGTGGATGGATTCAGAATTTGGAAACGCATTAACTACTAGGGCACTTTACTATAACAGCAATAAATACGGACTGACTATTTTGCAAACCTGAGTCGTTTCTGTCCATTGCTTTGTCACTATTCCTGATATTGTTATAGCTAGGTAACTAGCTAGCTAGCTGTGATTGCTAGCAGCTAAGCAAACTACTGCTGCTACCTATATCAGTCAACAACAGCTAACTAGGTTTCCACTGGACATCTAACTTTTAGCTACAAACCACAGGATTTGAAAAAGAAGTGACTGGTGAGAGTGTTGGATAGGTTATGTCCTTTTTGCTAACACCAGCTGTGGATTGCGTGCCTTGCTAGCTACCTTGTGTGTTACAGTGCCTTGCGAAAGTATTTGGCCCCCTTGAACTTTGCGACCTTTTGCCACATTTCAGGCTTCAAACATAAAGATATAAAACTGTATTTTTTGTGAAGAATCAACAACAAGTGGGACACAATCATGAAGTGGAACAACATTTATTGGATATTTCAAACTTTTTTAACAAATCAAAAACTGAAAAATTGGGCGTGCAAAATTATTCAGCCCCCTTAAGTTAATACTGTGTAGCGCCACCTTTTGCTGCGATTACAGCTGTAAGTCGCTTGGGGTATGTCTCTATCAGTTTTGCACATCGAGAGACTGAAATTTTTTCCCATTCCTCCTTGCAAAACAGCTCGAGCTCAGTGAGGTTGGATGGAGAGCATTTGTGAACAGCAGTTTTCAGTTCTTTCCACAGATTCTCGATTGGATTCAGGTCTGGACTTTGACTTGGCCATTCTAACACCTGGATATGTTTATTTTTGAACCATTCCATTGTAGATTTTGCTTTATGTTTTGGATCATTGTCTTGTTGGAAGACAAATCTCCGTCCCAGTCTCAGGTCTTTTGCAGACTCCATCAGGTTTTCTTCCAGAATGGTCCTGTATTTGGCTCCATCCATCTTCCCATCAATTTTAACCATCTTCCCTGTCCCTGCTGAAGAAAAGCAGGCCCAAACCATGATGCTGCCACCACCATGTTTGACAGTGGGGATGGTGTGTGTTCAGGGTGATGAGCTGTGTTGCTTTTAGGCCAAACATAAAGTTTTGCATTGTTGCCAAAAAGTTCAATTTTGGTTTCATCTGACCAGAGCACCTTCTTCCACATGTTTGGTGTGTCTCTCAGGTGGCTTGTGGCAAACTTTAAACGACACTTTTTATGGATATCTTTAAGAAATGGCTTTCTTCTTGCCACTCTTCCATAAAGGCCAGATTTGTGCAATATACGACTGATTGTTGTCCTATGGACAGAGTCTCCCACCTCAGCTGTAGATCTCTGCAGTTCATCCAGAGTGATCATGGGCCTCTTGGCTGCATCTCTGATCAGTCTTCTCCTTGTATGAGCTGAAAGTTTAGAGGGACGGCCAGGTCTTGGTAGATTTGCAGTGGTCTGATACTCCTTCCATTTCAATATTATCGCTTGCACAGTGCTCCTTGGGATGTTTTTTTGTATGGGAAATCTTTTTGTATCCAAATCCGGCTTTAAACTTCTTCACAACAGTATCTCGGACCTGCCTGGTGTGTTCCTTGTTCTTCATGATGCTCTCTGCGCTTTTAACGGACCTCTGAGACTATCACAGTGCAGGTGCATTTATACGGAGACTTGATTACACACAGGTGGATTGTATTTATCATCATTAGTCATTTAGGTCAACATTGGATCATTCAGAGATCCTCACTGAACTTCTGGAGAGAGTTTGCTGCACTGAAAGTAAAGGGGCTGAATAATTTTGCACGCCCAATTTTTCAGTTTTTGATTTGTTAAAAAAGTTTGAAATATCCAATAAATGTCGTTCCACTTCATGATTGTGTCCCACTTGTTGTTGATTCTTCACAAAAAAAATACAGTTTTATATCTTTATGTTTGAAGCCTGAAATGTGGCAAAAGGTCGCAAAGTTCAAGGGGGCCGAATACTTTCGCAAGGCACTGTATGTGCACTTCGGAGCCTGTGTCTCCCGTAGTCTCCACCCACCCAGAGAATAAAAAATACAAAATAGGAAAAAGCTGCTGGACCAATGACATGCGGGTCTGTCTCAGCCAAAGAGAATGATGTCATGTTCCAAATTCATTTCAAGCATTTTTGTTATGTGGACATCTGCTCATCAAAAATCATGGGCATTAATATAGAGTTGGTCCCCCATTTGCTGCTATAACAGTCTCCACTCTTCTGGGAAGGCTTTCCACGAGATGTTGGAACATTGATGAGGGGACATGCTACCATTCAGCCACAATAGCATTAGTGAGGTCGGCACTGATGTTGGCCGATTATGCATGGCTCGCAGTTGGCGTTCTAATTCATCCAAAAGGTGTTATGATGGGGTTGAGGTCAGGGCTCTGTGCAGGCCAGTCAAGTTCTTCAACACCGATATCGACAAACCATTTCTGTATGGACCTTGCTTTGTGCCTGGGGGCATTGTCATGCTGAAACAGGAAAGGGCCTTCCCCAAACTGTTGCCACAAAGTTGGAAGCGTAAAGATTTCCCTGAACCTGAGGGGCCTAGCCCGAACCATGAAAAACAGCCCCAGACCATTATTCCTCATCCACCAAACTTTACAGTTGGAACTATGTTTTGGGGCAGGTAGCGTTCTCCTGGCATTCACCAAACACAGATTCATCTGTCGGACTGCCAGATGGTGAAGCGTGATTTATCACTTCAGAGAACGTGTTTCCACTGCTCCAGAGTCCAATGGCAGCAAGCTTTACACCACTCTAGCCGAAGCTTGGCATTGTGGATGGGGATCATAGGCTTGGCCAATGAAACCGATTTCATTAAACTCCCAACGAACAGTTTTTGTGCAGATGTTGCTGTCAACATGTCAATACCTCTCACAAAGACAAGTAGTGATGCAGTCAATCTCTCCTCTACTTTGAGCCAGGAGAAATTGACATGCATATCATTGATGTTAGCTCTCTGTGTACATTTATGGGCCAGCCTTGCTGCTTGGTTCTGGGCCAACTATAATTTGCCTATGTCCCTCTTTGTGGCACTTGACCACCTGACTGGGCAGTAGTCCAGGTGCAACAAAACTATGGCCTGTAAGACTTGTTTTGTTGATAGCGATGTCAAGAAAGCAGAGAAGCACTTTATTACGGACAGACCTCTTCCCACTCGGGATCCCGAGTGGCGCAGCGGTCTAAGGCACTGCATCTCAGTGATTGAGGCATCACTACAGACACACCGGCCGTGATTGGGAGTCCCATAGGGCGGTGCACAATTGGCCCAGTGTCGTCCGTGTTTGGCCGGTGTAGACCATCATTGTAAATAAGAATTGTTTTTTAACTGACTTGCCTAGTTAAATAAAGGTTGCATCAATATGTTTTGACAATGCAGCTTACAATCCAGGGTTTAAGACTACAAAAAGCTATCAGTTTATTTCAAGTAATAATTTTAACTACAAAAATCTATAGGACAAGTAGTGTAAATCAAATTCAGTCATCAAGGCAGGACCCACTAATTTCATTCATAGTGGCAAATAACAAATGCCACATTATCCCTGTTAATAGGGTGGCAGGTAGCCTAGTGGTTAGAGCGTTGGGCCAGTTTCCGAAAAGTTTTTGGATTGAATCCCCGAGCTGACAAGGTAAAAATCTGTTGTTCTGGCCCTGAACTGTTCCACGGTAGGCTGTCATTGTAAATAAGAATTTATTTTTAACTGACTTGCCTAGTTAAATAAAGATTTTTAAGAAGAATAGTTGGAGTAGGATGATTGCAGAGCACCCTGCCTCAGACTGTCAGGATGTTATTTTATAGCTCACAAACTATATCGCTGTGATGATTTATTTTATTCATTCTTGTCACTCGCTTTTGTCTCCCATGATCTATTCAGCTGTGAGGAGAACCATCCTACTTCAGTTTGAACTCGCCCTGCCGTTACGATATAGACATTGGGACCAGATATGCATTTGCCTGTTGTCTTTTCTTTCTGGGTTCTGTCTTACACAGTGTAGAGTTGAAGAACACCCACTACAGATACATGTGCTTGTTTGAGCATCTTTATCCATTATTGCCTCTCAATTTTGTCTCCCATGATCTATTCAGAAAGTCATGCCGTTCGAGCCAGCCCTGCCGTCACTATTTAGACCAGGGATGGGTAACTTTGGTAGGGGTGGGGGACCAGTGCAACCTGTCATTCAGGGCAGGTGGGGCTCCCAACATTTTTACCCAAAAATACATTGGTGTGAGTATAACAAAGACTCTCAAAGACACTGCTTGACATTCATAATAAAATGTTTGACAACTTGTTGCCAGCACTTTTACATGTGATGATGTTCTCAGAAGGGAGTGATGTCTCTCAACAATGAGAGCAAACTCAAGGGTCTGCGACCAAAATGGCACCATATTCCCTATATAGTGCACTACTTTTGACCAGGGCCCATAGGGTAGTGCACTATGTAGGGAACAGGTTGCCATACCCTAGTAAAGTCAGAGGTCTATAGGAAGATATCAAGGAGATGTATTCATCTGACTGAACATTGGATAAAGAGAGTGCAGTATTAACAAAAGTCCTGTGGTCAGTATAAAACACTAAAACACATTTAACACACCGAGACAGAAAGACATCAATCTCTCAGCAACATTCCACTAATTAATAGAGCAGTACTGTAACGATTGTCGTTAGTGGAAGAAGGTGAGGACCAAGGTGCAGCGTTGTACGTGTTCGCCATTTTATTAAATATAACTGAACACTAGATAACACTAGATAACAAAGTAACAAACGGCACAACCGAAACAGCTCCGTCAGGTGTAACACCCACACTAAACAGAAAATAACTACCCACAACCTATAATGGGAAAACAGTCTGCCTAAGTATGGTTCTCAATCAGAGACAACGACAGACAGCTGTCCCTGACTGAGAACCATACCCGGCCAAAAACAAAGAAATACAAAAACATAGAAAAAAGAACATAGAACGCCCACCCTAGTCACACCCTGGCCTAACCAAAATAGAGAATAAAAAGCCTCTCTATGGCCAGGGCGTGACAAGTACACATTAGATCCACAACAGTAATCTAAGAAAAGACTGATGTTCTGACCTTCCCAGATACATGGACTAAGTGGACTGAATGGAAAAACTGGCTTCAATTTAGATATGAAGAGCCAGAATGGTGGTCCTTCGGGCTAATCTACTGTAATATCCTAGATCCAGGGCCTTGGGACTGACACAAGAGGCAAAGGGAGTTCTGAATGCTCTAATTAGAACTAACATGTGGGCTATTCGAGCCAACTGCATCCAAGATGGTGGCTCTGTTGGTTTGAGGGAGATGTGCTCATAACCAATATTAGCTGTGAGATCAGATTGGACACAGGGGACCTGTGTGAGGGGTCAAAGCCTGTGATCCAGGAAGCTAACAGCAGGTACCAAAATACAGCACTCCTCAGCGGGCAAAACGTGTCAAAATCAGTTTTTTCAGTTTCTGGTTGTGTTAGAAAAAAGGATTCCAAAAGGGCTCATCGGCTGTCCCCATAGGAAAACCCTTTTTGATTTCAGGGTTCCATGTAGAATCCTTGTGTAAAGGGTTGTACATGGAACTAAAAATTATTATTCAAAGGGTTCTCCTATGGGGACAGCCGAATAATAATGTTAGGTTCTAGATAGCACATTTTGTTCCAAGAGTGTAATGACATAATTCTAACCATTTTCGACCAGTTCTGACTGCTGGGTCTGTCCTGCTGGCATTGATGCATCATCAGTACTGTAGCTACAGCGGTATCTCTATTAAACCTGCACCAAAAAAAGCCCTGTGATCTCACTAATCACTATTAATATTTAATCTTCCTCTAAAAAAAAAGCATGCAGAACCCAAGCCTTCAAACAGAAGAGCAGGCTTAGCGACATCGCCTACCTGAGGGAGCACACTGAATGGGTTGCGTAAGGTGTTATGAAATGTAATGTAATGTAGTATTTTACACGGTTTATAACTGCATTGTGTTGCTGGACCCCAGTAAAAATAGCTGCTGCCTTGGCAGGAACTAATGGGGATCCATAATATGTACAAATTCCTCCATCTTTCTAAACCTAGATTGAATATTACAGTAAGAGAGACAAAACGACTTGACAATACATCAAGTCACACAATGATGTATTGTCAATGTTCCGGTCCAGCCCTCTGAACACTGAGACACTGCCAGCATCCCAAATGGCACCCTATTCCCTATATAGGGCACTACCTTTGACCCATAGCCCTATAGCCGTGGTCTAAATTTGTGTACTATAAAGGGAATAGGGTGCCATTGGGACAAATCCTCTAGCCCTGTGAAGACAAAAAGGCCTCACAATAATAAAGAATGATTGACTTATACTCCTGTCCCAGGACTGAGCTCTGTGGTCTCCCTCTGTCCCACTGTGGGAGAGATGCACTGCAAATGGAGCTGTAGTGCTCCTACTAATGGAAGTTGTCGGTGATACAGTAGGCCAGTAGACCAGTACTTCTGGTTGAGTGATGCTATAGAGTGCTCTGGACTCACAGCAAGGATTAAAGGGTTTTACATCCCATCTGTATCTCTCTCTCTCTCTCTCTGCACACTCTTGCTCATCTCCTCCTTTCTCTCTATAATAATGCTAGCGTTAGTGGGTGAACAGTTGGGGAAGAGTGCAGATGAGGCGGATGAAATGATGTGAAGAGACAAGGGGACCTAACGGAGGGGTGGGGGGAGGGCTCTGACAGTGGGAAGATACACAGCATGGCCAGGGGCCGCTGGAGCTTGTTAGCACAGCCACCAGGCCTTGCCAATGATGAGTTGTGAAGATGTGATTAAGCCAACGCCGAGATTCCTTATAGGCTCCCGAACCTTCTTCAGATAGATAGATAGAGAGAGGGAGAGAGAGGCTGTCGAAGGCAGACCTGGCTCTCAAGAGAAGACAGGCTATGTACACAAGCACATAAGCACATGTACATAAGGCTATGTACATAAGCAAACATCCCCTCCAGCATTCCCACCACATCCACAGACCCCTGTCCCCGAATACTGTTCTTTCGTGTCTTCCAAATTGCTAATGCCCCTGACACAAAGTTAAGCAAGAGAACTACACCATTTCAACTAAACGTGTACTTTGGCCCAAATATAAACTATTGGGAAGAGAAAACCTCTCCCATAGCTGAGAACCAACTAGTGATCAGGTCAATCATCCAGACCAACCAGATGCATGTTGGTGGCTATGGCTCCATGTATTATCCTCCATTTAAGGTCAGCTGTCCTCTTTTCAATAGGCAGTTCATATAAACACAGCCAACAGCCTTTTGGGGAGGCACCTGGACCAAACACACCCACCCACCTCGTCGATTTGACCCCTTCCAGGGAAGCAGCACGGGACACTTTTACACAGATTTTGTAATGGTCTTCTTTCTCATGGCCTTGAACTCCTCCAGCTCCGGGTAGGAAAGCAGCATCCCCATGTCCTCCTCGAATGCCCCCGCCGCAGCACTAACCTTCAGTGCAGGGAACACATAATCCAGACCCTCCGTCCACCGATCAGAATTGGAAGTGTCAGTGAAGTAATGGCAAGAAATCGCAGAACCGCCTAGACCTTCCTGAGTAGACGAGATGATCGGATCCCTGCTCTTTCTCCCAGCTCCTCCAACGATCTGCTCCTGCTCCGCATCAGATGACCTAGCTTGGTACACTCCACACCTAACAGGCATGAACGTAGGCTGGCTGAACCCATAGCAACCTTAATCCAATGTTGTCCAGACCAGAAGAAATTGACAAGGGTCCTCTGAAGCTCTCTTATCAGACCCTGTGGCTGTAAAATCATTAGTCTGTGCCACAGGGTAGAGGCGGCTAGATTATTGGCTACCAGCACCCTGGGGACACCTGGGGTAGCATCCATTTCCACCTTGACAATCTGGCACACACTTTCTCCACTACACCCTGCCAGTACTTTTTCTGAAAGACATTGGAGCCTAGAAAACCCCCCAAAGTCTCCATCCCATCTCTGCCCCACTGATTCCCCGATGGTAACCGTGGAGCAGGCCCTTTCTGAAGCTGACCTGCCCACAGCGATTCACTCTTTTTCCAATTGACTCTAACTGAGGGAGGCCCCCTCACACCTTTAAAGTGTTTGAGAGAGCCTTAACATCTTCACCCCCTGTAATAAAAACTGTCACGTCATCTACATTTGCCGACAGTGCTCTCGTGGGATCCTTCATTACCCCTGGCACAGAGAAACCAGTACGCCTCGCTCTTAAAAAACAAAGCATTGGTTCAATTGCCAGACTATATATCTGTCCTGAAATTGGGCATCCCTGCCTGACACCCCTTTGGACGGGGATAGGGCAACTCAAACCACACCCCACCTTCACCATACATGTAGCTCATGTTTTGAACAAGTACTGGTTGTCCACATGGTCAAAAGCCTTCTCCTGATCCAAAGAAAGTAAACCCACATTCACATCAGACAGTTTACAAATGTCTGAAACATCTCTTATTAGAAACAAGTTATCAACAATGGAGCGGTCAGGTACACAGTAAGACTTGTCCTTATGGACCAACAGCCCCATATATTATTTTAACCTGTTTGAGAGACACTTAGATATAATTTTATATTCTGCACACAGCAATGCAACAGGTCAGACTTTTTTTAACCTCTTGAAGCTAGGGGGCACTATTTTTATGTTTGGAAAAATAACGTTCCCAAAGTAAACGGCCTATTTCTCAGGACCAGATGCTAGAATATGCATATAATTGACAGATTAGGATAGAAAACACTCCAAAGTTTCCAGAACTGTCAAAATATTGTCTGTGAGTATAACATAACTGATATTGCAGGCGAAACCCTGAGAAAAATCAAACCAAGAAGAGGCTTCTATTTTGAAAACATATTCCATAGCCCCCCATTGCTCCATTTAAAGGGATATCAACCAGATTCCTTTTCCTATCGCTTCCTCAAGGTGTCAACAGTCTTCAGACATACACTGCTCAAAAAAATAAAGGGAACACTAAAATAACACATCCTACATCTGAATGAATGAAATATTCTTATTAAATACCTTTTTCATTACACAGTTGAATGTGCTGACAACAAAATCACACAAAAATGATCAATGGAAATCAAATTTACCAACCCATGGAGGTCTGGATTTTGAGTCACACTCAAAATTAAAGTGGAAAACCACACTACAGGCTGATCCAACTTTGATTTAAAACAAGTCAAAATGAGGCTCAGTAGTGTATGACCTCCCTACAACGCCTGGGCATGCTCCTGATGAGGTGGCGGATGGTCTCCTGAGGGATCTCCTCCCAGACCTGAACTAAAGCATCCGCCAACTCCTGGACAGTCTGTGGTGCAACGTGGCGTTGGTGGATGGAGCGAGACATGATGTCCCAGATGTGCTCAATTGGATTCAGGTCTGGGGAACGGGCGGGCCAGTCCATAGCATCAATGCCTTCCTCTTGCAGGAACTGCTGGCACACTCCAGCCACATGAGGTCTAGTATTGTCTTGCATTAGGAGGAACCCAGGGCCAACCGCACCAGCATATGGTCTCACAAGGGGTCTAAGGATCTCATCTCGGTACCTAATGGCAGTCAGGCTACCTCTGGCGAGCACATGGAGGGCTGTGCGGCCCCCCAAAGAAATGCCACCCCACACCATGACTGACCCACCGCCAAACCGGTCATGCTGGAGGATGTTGCAGGCAGCAGAACGTTCTCCACGGTGTCTCCAGACTCTGTCACGTCTGTCACGTGCTCAGTGTGAACCTGCTTTCATCTGTGAAGAGCACAGGGCACCAGTGGCGAATTTTCCAATCTTGGTGTTCTCTGGCAAATGTCAAACGTCCTGCACGGTGTTGGGCTGTAAGCACAACCCCCACCTGTGGACATCGGGCCCTCATACCACCCTCATGGAGTCTGTTTCTGACCGTTTGAGCAGACACATGCACATTTGTGGCCTGCTGGAGGTCATTTTGCAGGGCTCTGGCAGTGCTCCTCCTTGCACAAAGGCGGAGGTAGCGGTCCTGCTGCTGGGTTGTTGCCCTCCTACGGCCTCCTCCACATCTCCTGATGTACTGGCCTGTCTCCTGGTAGCGCCTCCATGCTCTGGACACTACGCTGACAGACACAGCAAACCTTCTTGCCACAGCTCGCATTGATGTGCCATCCTGGATGAGCTGCACTACCTGAGCCACTTGTGTGGGTTGTAGACTCCGTCTCATGCTACCACTAGATTGAAAGTACCGCCAGCATTCAAAAGTGACCAAAACATCAGCCAGGAAGCATAGCAACTGAGAAGTGGTCTGTGGTCTCCACCTGCAGAACCACTCCTTTATTGGGGGTGTCTTGCTAATTGCCTATAATTTCCACCTGTTGTCTATTCCATTTGCACAACAGCATGTAAAATGTATTGTCAATCAGTGTTGCTTCCTAAGTGGATAGTTTGATTTCACAGAAGTGTGATTGACTTGGAGTTACATTGTGTTGTTTAAGTGTTCCCTTTATTTTTTTGAGCAGTGTAGTTTCAGGCTTTTATTTAGAAAAATGAGCCAGAACGGTAACATCACGTCAAGTGGTCACATGAGTTTTGCTCGCACAACAGAATTTAGACAGCTATTGTTTTTCCCTTTCCTACTGTGAAAGACATTTGCGGTTGAAATATTATCGATTATATACACTGCTCAAAAAAATAAAGGGAACACTTAAACAACACAATGTAACTCCAACTCAATCACACTTCTGTGAAATCAAACTGTCCACGTAGGAAGCAACACTGATTGACAATACATTTCACATGCTGTTGTCCCTCCCTCCCTCCCTCCCTCCCTCCCTCCCTCCCTCCCTCCCTCCCTCCCTCCCTCCCTCCCTCCCTCCCTGTCTGTCTGTCTGTCTGTCTGTCTGTCTGTCTGTCTGTCTGTCTGTCTGCCTCCCAACACTAATGCCTCAGAGCAGAGTGGGGGGATGGTGTTTATGCTACTCCAAAACCAGAAAACATCTGTGCTGGGTGCCATATTAATCCACACAGGAAGCTGTCAAAGCTGTTTGACACCTCCACTTCCTGTTGTCACCTCCACTTCAAATCACCTTTGGAACAGAGGCGGGCAGGATTACGTAAAGAAAAAACTAAATGGATTTAAGGTGACTGGTTGAAATGGACCAAACATAATAAAATGTATCACCGTGCTGTTGGAACCACCTTAATTATTCATGTACTGTTTGTACAGAATACTACACAAACACACAGTGCCGCCACAATCTGACTCACTCATCAGACAAATTCATTGTTTCAGCATTGTAGCCCTGCTTAATCATTTTACAAGGCTTACTCTAAACAGTATTCTCAGATGACATGTATTTTTGTGGGTGGATCTTTACAATAGTTTGTTGAGGTTAAGCACCATGCTCAAGGGGATAGCAATATTCCCTTAACACGGATTACACCATCAACACCCTGGCCTATTAGGTCACTCTTCATCAGGGCTTTCTAACCCTGTTACTGGAGAGCTATCATCCTGTAGGTTTTCACTACAACCCTTACCTAGAACACCTGATTCTAATGATTAGCTGGTTTATAAGATTAATCAGGTCAGTTACAACTGGACGGTAGCTCTCCAGGATCAGGGTTGTAGTGAAAACCTACAGGAGGGTAACTCTCCGGGAACAGGATTGGAGAGAAAACCTACAGGATGGTAGCTCTCCAGGATCAGGGTTGTAGTGAAAACCTGCAGGAGGGTAGCTCTCCAGGAACAGGGTTGGAGAGAAAACCTACAGGAGGGTAGCTCTCCAGGAACAGGGTTGGAGAGAAAACCTATAGGAGGGTAGCTCTCCAGGAACAGGGTTAGAGAGAAAACCTACAGGAGGGTAGCTCTCCAGAAACAGGGTTGGAGAGAAAACCTACAGGAGGGTAGCTCTCCAGGAACAGGTTTTGAGTGAAAACCTACAGGAGGGTAGCTCTACAGGAACAGGGTTAGAGAGAAAACCTACAGGAGGGTAGCTCTCCAGGAACAGGGTTAGAGAGAAAACCTACAGGAGGGTAGCTCTCCAGGAACAGGTTTTGAGTGAAAACCTACAGGAGGGTAGCTCTACAGGAACAGGGCTGTAGTGAAAACCTACAGGAGGGTAGCTATCCAGGAACAGGGTTGGAGAGAAAACCTACAGGAGGGTGGCTCTCCAGGAACAGGGTTGGAGAGAAAACCTACAGGAGGGTGGCTCTCCGGGAACAGGGTTGGAGTGAAAACCTACAGGAGGGTAGCTCTCCAGGAACAGGGCTGGAGTGAAAACCTACAGGAGGGTAGCTCTCCAGGAACAGGTTTGGAGTGAAAACCTACAGGAGGGTAGCTCTCCAGGAACAGGTTTGGAGTGAAAACCTACAGGAGAGTAGCTCTCCGGGAACAGGGTTGGAGTGAAAACCTACAGGAGGTTAGCTCTCCAGGAACAGGGCTGGAGTGAAAACCTACAGGAGGGTAGCTCTCCAGGAACAGGTTTGGAGTGAAAACCTACAGGAGGGTAGCTCTCCAGGAACAGGTTTGGAGTGAAAACCTACAGGAGGGTAGCTCTCCAGGAACAGGGCTGTAGTGAAAACCTACAGGATGGTAGCTCTCCCGGAACAGGGTTGGAGAGCCCTGCTCTACATCATCCTCCTCATTGCCCTTTCTCTTCCAATTCATCTCTCTCTCTCTACCCCCATCCCTCTCTCTTCCCCCCATTTCAGTGAAACATGGAAAGAGGAGAGGACTGGAGATTATATTCCCTAGACACCAAACGGAAGAAGACGGACCGAAACGGGGAGGGACTACCTGAACTTGTCCAATAAGAAACTGTAATTTTAGTTGCAAAACATTTTGCTACGTTGTGCACTAATGAACACAACCCAGGCCAGGGACACAGTGTACTAGACCAAGGACTTGAAATAGAAGACCGCATTTCCACAGGATGTCCATGGGATGTGCGCGTTGCGGTCAGTATTTTTCATGCTGCTGGTGGAAGTGGCTGGTCAGACAGACAAATTTGGGATGAAAATATTTTTTGTAGCATCGCAGAGTATTTGGAAACAGTCGTCTTTCAGATTTGAATGTGTTAGACCTACTGTATTCACAGCAGATCTTTGGGACATTATTCACACTCTCAGAATTCGCTGCTACAAGTTCAGTAGCCGACCTCTCCTCTCCTAGTTGGGCATGCAGATCAAATGTGCCTAGTGTATGTGTGGTCTCAATGAAATAAAGTAGGCAGCCTATGCATGGGCAGAGAAGCACGTGACAATTACCTTTCCAAGGAAATCAAATGAAATATGATTACACTATAGTTTACTACAGTGTCTGTAAATAAATAGTGATAATGAGAAGAAGTGGAGGGCGCTCAACCAACGTGAGTCGGGTTGCAATCAAAATGTTTTATCATTGAAAAGGATAGGCACAACGCGCACATAGGCGAGTGAATGTTGCGCCTTTTCATTTTCAATAAATATTGATTACCCTTTCATTTGTCTCTAACTGCAAATCGTTCTCCTAAAAGGTAGGCTATATCCTATATGCAAAGCGTTGCTCAAGAGAAACACCCAAGTGTCCACTCTCATCATTCTTGCTACTTCAAGTTCAGCAGCCATACATGGAGATCAGGTGCGCATGTGGTCGCAATTAAAGAGAATATGCTCGGCCATGGTTTTCCAAACCCTACTTCTTAAGTTATTTTTGTGGATTTTGATGTTGCCTATAGGGCTCAAAATTGCTGGGAACATGGCTGGTTGGGTTTGGGACCAGAGAGTTGGACAGAAAGCCAAGCGGGTGTGGGTGGGTGCGGTATGAAAAGCTGAAGCTGCAGGTGCAGGCGGGTGCGGTATGAAGAAATCTGTCCCGCACAGACTTCTACCATGTAATGTTATTAATGGTGTATAGTTAAGATGTAAGCTAATAACAGCACTGATGAAATATGTTTCCAATAATGTTATCGGTGTTTGTCCCAAATGGCACCATGGGCTCTGGACAAAAGTAGTGTACTATTTAGGGAATGGGGTGCCATTCTGGATGCCGGCTGGGTTTTATCACAACAGGAGAGTTATGCATGCCAGCAAGGCCTATGATCCCAGAGGGGAGATAGTATGACTTCATGCTCATCTTTATCAATTGGCACAGCAGAACCAGGAAGGTGAGCTCTCTGTGGGACCTGCTATGACGACAGCACAGCCTGCTCGTGTTCTTTGTGTGTGTGTGTGTGTGTGTGTGTGTGTGTGTGTGTATGTGTGTGTGTGTGTGTGTGTGTGTGTGTGTGTGTGTGTGTGTGTGTGTGTGTGTGTGTGTGTGTGTGTGTGTGTGTGTGTGTGTGTGTGTGTGTGAGTGTGTTCTTTGTGTGTGTGTGTCGTTGTGTATGTGTGTGCATGCACGCATGTGTGTGTTGGTGACGGTGTGTGCATATGTGTACGTGTGTGTGCCTCACGGGAATGATGGAAACACACTATATCATCACCCCCCCCACCCCCTCTTCACCTCCCCCCACCCCTTCCCCCCTACTTCCTATGCGAGAGGCCAGGCAGGCTGGGCACAGTGTGGCAGGCCTGGATGGATGGTGCCATGGTGCCGGCAGCCATCTGGCTCAGCATGGGCCTCCTGAGCAAGAGAGCCTAGCTAGTACCAACACTGAGGCAGTAACACTTCCCCATCCCCCATTTTTTCGGGATGTTCCACTATTGTTCCAGCATGCCCCCCCCCCATTGTTCTGGGATGTTCCACTATTGTTCCAGCATGCTCCCCCATTGTTCTGGGATGTTCCACTATTGTTCCAGCATGCTCCCCATTGTTCCGGGATGTCCCACTATTGTTCCAGCATGCTCTCCCATTGTTCTGGGATGTCCCACTATTGTTCCAGCATGCTCCCCCATTGTTCTGGGATGTTCCACTATTGTTCCAGCATGCTCCCTATTGTTCCGACATGTTCCACTATTGTTTCCTTTGTATGCTACCCAGTGACATCACAGCAGCCACTTGACTGCATCCCAAATGACACCCTATATAGTGCAACACTTTTGATCAGAGCCCCTAAAGCAGTGCACTTAATAGGAAATAGGCTCCAGGCTTTTTTCCTTGGTCTTTTCTTTCAATGTGTCACGTTCTGACCTTAGTTCTTTTGTTATGTCTTTGTTTTAGTATGGTCAGGGCGTGAGTTGGGTGGGTTGTCTATGTTAGTTTTTCTATGATTTGCTATTTCTGTGTTTGGCCAGGTAGAGTTCTCAATCAGAGGCAGCTGTTGTCCCTGATTGAGAACCATATTTAGGTAGCCTGTTTTCTATTGTGTTTCGTGGGTGATTGTTTTCTGTTGTGTGTCTGCACCAGCCAGAACTGGTTTCGGTTGTCACTTTATTGTTTTTGGTCAGTGTTCAAGTTCTTTATTAAAAGATATGGACACATACCATGTTACATCTTGGTCCTCTTCTTCCACCAACAACGGCCATTACACAATGGCTATTGTCTATGGTGGCTTTTCTCCCACTTCCAATGGAGACTCTTCGGGTAGGAGTGTGTTGGGTGAATATGTAAAACAAAAAAAGTACAGGTGTTTCTGCGGGAGATGCATAGTGATGTGGTGAATGAAGTCGATTGGTGGAAAGGGGCAAATGTGTTGAGCCATGGGACAAATTTTAGTGCAGGGGTGGAGGTGTTTTTTGTACAAGGTCTGTTCTGTTAAAAATGTGCTCCTTAAAGGAGGTGTGTAGGGGTAGGCTGCTTGTAGTAAAAGCAGAAATTAATAACATGGGTTTTGACTTTATATATGTGTATGCGCCTAACACAGGGAGAGAGAGGGGGGTTCTATATGGGTGTCTTAGACAGGAACTCTCACAGGTAGCGCCCGAGGAGAGGCTGGTGGTCAGCGGGGACTGGAACTATACAATGGATTTTACGAAAGACAGAAATGGGGCAGAGCCTCATTCAGGGTCAGTGGGAGTGAAGGGACATCATTAATCAGTTTGAACTAGTGGATGTTTGGAGAACTAGATATCCTGACAAGAGACAGTATACATGGGTGAAGGTATTTGGGGCTAGGGTGAGTGCAGCTCAACACATGACAGTATACATGGGTGAAGGTATTTGGGGCTAGGGTGAGTGCAGCCCAACACAAGACAGTATACATGGGTGAAGGTACTTGGGGCTAGGGTGAGTGCAGCCCGGCTAGATCGGTTTTACATGTCCAGGAATCAGAGCAATAGGCTGCTGGGCGCTACCATTCTCCTCGTTGGGTTTTTCGGATCACCACATAGCTCGGCTGTCTATTTTACCAGGGCCTCGGCAGGAATCCTATTGGAAGTTTAATGTAAAGCTCTTACAAGATGCCACCTTTTGCTCAGGTTTACAGATTTTTGGGAAAGGTGGGGGCAGCAAAGAGAGTGAGTTTCTGAGTCAATGGTGGGATGGGGGAAAGTCCAAAATATGGCTTTTCTGTCAACAGTATACAGCCCTCTCCTCCTCAGAGGCTTGGAGAGTATTGGAGGAACTCGAGCATAGTATTAGTGAGATGGAGGTAGAGATGGTGGGGCAAGGCAATGTAGCCCTACAGGGTAATTTAGCTGAATTATGTAGGAACCTGGGCAGTTTCTCCAGGTTAAAGCAAAGGAAGGACTTGTAAGAGCTAGGTTCTCCATGCTCAAGGAGATGGACCCTCCCAGATGTCTGATGGGCGAGTGAACTCTGTGGTGGGTAGATGCGGGAGCGGACTGTTGAGTTTTATACTGAGTTATATAGGGCAGAACTGTGTGATCCGATCTTGTTTGCAGAACTCCCTAAGCTCTCTCCGGCAAAGAAGGATGAAATGGACTTTCCTCTGTTGTCCCATGAACTAGCAGAGGCCGTAACACAGATGTCCCCCGGCCACGCACCGGGGTTCGATGGACTCCCAGTGTAGTTTTATTTTTAAAATTCTGGGGAGTAATTGGACTGGACTTCTTTTACGTGTTCTGTGAATGCGTTGGGGTAGGAGAGTTGCTGATGGGACCCTCAATCTCAGCCAACTTGTTCTTAATCAGGGACATGTTGGACTTGTCGAGAGGTTCTAATGTGAACTTTGGACTGGTCTCTCTAGATCAAGAGAAGGTTTTTGATAGAGTGGACCATGAGTATCTGTTTAATGTGATGCCTGTGTTTGGGTTTGGAAAAAGTTTTTTGACTTGTGTGAAGATGTATGTTGGGGCGTCATGTATGGTCAAGGTGGGAGGGGGGCTCAGTAGGCCAGTCTGGTGAGATGGGGAATTAGACGAGGATGCCCTCTATCGGGGCAGTTATATACACCAGGCATTGAGCCTTTTTTGGGCCTGCTACGCAGGAGACTACAGGGAGTATACTGGACGGGCATGGGTGTGTTGACAGGCATAGCAGTGTCAGCGTATGCAGATGAGGTTTCTGTGATGGTCAGGGATGGGCAGGATATGCAGGCACAAGAGACTAGTCTGAAGGTGTACAAGGGAGCTTCGTCAGCTAAATTAAACTGGGGCAAGAACAAAGCTCTAGAATGTGGGGCATGGGGGGGCTCTGCTTCCAGCGGGTTTGCAGTGGGGTTGTGAAGGGCTTAACAATTTGGGGGTGTACCAGGGCTCGGAGAGGTGGGTCAGGAAGAACTGGGAGTGGCTGTCACAGGCAGTGGTGTCAAGACTGGCCAGGTGGAGGTGGCTCCTGTCCCAAGTCTCATATAGAGGGAGGGTGCTGATAATCAACAAGCTGGTGGCATCTTCCCTGTGGCATAAACTGGCTGTCCTCAACCCCTCCGCCGGTCTGCTCACAGACCTGCAACAAAAGCTGGTGGACTTTTTTTGGTCGGGCCATCACTGGCTGAGGGCGGCAGTGTTGTACATCTCCGTTCACGAAGGAGGACAGGGCCTGGTGGAACTGGAGAGCAGGATGGCTGATTTCCGACTAAAGGCGGTGCAGAGACTGCTGTACCATACTGATGTCGGCTGGAGGGAACCAGCATGCACGCTGCTGAGGAGAGCTGGCGGATTAGGGTTGGACCGGCAGCTGTTCCTCATGAAGCTGGAGAGGCTGAGTACAGCAGGCCTCTCTGATTTTTACTATGCAGTGCTGAGGGCTTGGCAGCTGCTAAGGCCCACAGGAGAAGGGGGTGTGGAGCCTGGGCTGTAGGTGTGGGAGGAGCCTATCTTCCACAATCCAGCCATCCCTTTGAGATTGGTTCAGTAGGCCACCCTGCAGAGGCGACTGATGGCAGCGGGTTTACTAAGGCTGGGTGACCTGCGACTGCTGGGTGGAAAACCTCGGAAGTCCTGGCACGACAAACAGGAATAACGTCTCTTAGGCTGCTGAAGATATTCCTGGAGGAGGTCCAGGAGGCACTGTCTGAGCCGATAAGGGGGGTGTTTGAGCAGCCAAAGGGGGAGGGGACACCAATGTTTCCGCCACTGCAGGTGAAGGCAGAGATTGGGGACTGGCAAGGGGGTCTGGAGGATTTGTTAGATTTTAACACTCTGACCCTGGGGGAGTTTGAGGGGGTGGGAGGTAAAGCCCTCTACAACCTCTGCATTAAGGTGAGGAACATTAGGAGCCTAACAGGAGTGAAGGCACATCAGTGCCAGGGGGTATGTTGGGCGGAGAGTATGGTGAGTTTTAGATGGAGGGGGCTCTACAAACTCCCAGTACCAAAGAGGTCAGGGGACCTCCAGTGGAGGATTCTACATGGAGTCCTGGCCACTAACAGCTGGTTGGCAAGGGTTGAACTGGGAGTCGTAGAAGTGGTGAGGTTTTGGTTATTTTGATGTGTGGTGTTGTTTTGTATCGTGGTGTAGAGGGCAAGGTGAGTATGGTACATATATACATATATACAGTACTGCAGTACAGGAGGTTTTCTGGTGTCTTGTTTTAAGGGGGGGGGGGGGGTAGTGAGATTCTAATGAAATGAGAATGTTTCATTAAAGAAAGACAAAAAGTCAAAAGTCTCTCTCGCTCTCGTCTACACCTACTAGACCATTCAAATTTGCTATATCACAGCTGGGCACTCCTGTGTGTTTTGGAGAGGGAGAGAGAGGGAGCGATAAAGGAAGAAAAATAAAGAGAGGGAGCAAAATAGGAAGAGAGAGTGAGAGAGAGGGAGGGAAGGAGAAAGAAAAAGAGAGAGAGGGAGCAAAATAAGAAGAGAGTGTGAGAGAGGGAGCGAAAGAGAAAGAAAAACAGAGAGTGGGAGCAAAATAAGAAGAAAGAGAGAGTGATACATGTGCCTCCTGTGTCTATGTGAAACAAAAATGGCAATTGAGTGAATGTGTGTTACATTGTGTGTTACATTGTGTGTGTGTGTGTGTGTGTGTGTGTGTGTGTGAGCAGTAGGATATTGTCGTCGGTTCCTGGCATTCCCAGACCCTTTTACACAGCCATAATCCCTGGACTACAAGAGGCAAATCAATCCGGCGGGCAAAGGGGCAGTAATCCCTGGTTCAGTCAGCCTTCCAGGCTGCAGCCAATGATCATACTAGCATACCACTTTACAATGCATGTTTATAACATTGTTTAAGTCAGTAGTGTTCTAGACAGGTGCGGATATTGGAATATGGCTATTGTCTACAGCCAGTCTGGACAGGGTCTCTACCTGGAAGGGCCACTCAGGGGCCTTGATGGGACATGGAGAGAAACAGAGGAGCCCTGACAAAGGAGCTCATTAAGTCAAGGTGTTCTGTGCTCTTCATTTACTCTGCAGCTACCTAACAGTGTTCGTACACAATTTTGCGTAACCACGGCATTCAAACGAGGTTGCAATAAAAACTAATGGGACTGTAGCAACTGTGTTGGCATCAAAATCCGGGGTGTGAACTACGCTCTATTCAAGCGTTGATGGACCAACAGTATTTGAGAAAAGATCAAAAAACGGACCCCTCTGATGCTGTACGTTTCATCTTGATTTGCTCTGTCTACATTTTACTTTCACATTAGGCTGGTGGTCTGATATGTAGGAAGACGGGCTCACCGCAGTGGATGAAATGGAATGGATGGAAAGGTATCAAACACATCAATCATGGTTTCGATGTGTTTGATACCATTATTTTTATTTCATTCCAGCCATTGCCACGAGCCCCTCCTCCAACATATCTGCCCACCAGCCACCACTGATATTAAAACTGGTTTCATCTCCAAGCAGAATGGATAGGAGTAGTTCTTAAATAGCAGTGTTAGCCCAGCCCCATAGGTTACCTTGCAAACAGTCTATCTAATGGTCCGAGATGGACAGAAATAGAGATAGTGACCTGCAGGGAGTGTCATCACACATAATTTGACTAAGTCGTCATAGCTACAGATACAAAACCCCAAGCACTCTTGTCATTGGTTGAAATACATCATATGCCCCATGATCACTGTGCACCCAACACACCAGGGGAGATGTTGAAAGAAACCAAAATAAATTCCTTGACGCTAGTGAAACTGCATCTCACACACACACGCACACGCACACGCACGCACACACACACACACACACACACACACACAGGCCTTGTGTGACACCAGGGATCAAACACAGCACTCTCCCTGCTCCACATTTCATACACTATTAATAATGTTCTCCGTGCCTAAATTATTGATTAGTTAAATTTTCTATTCCTCTCTCTGCACTTTGTGTACTGTTCTATGAAGGATCTAGTCCCCTCACTAACGACCCACTCAGGGCACATTTCTCGGTGCCATTTTCGGATGGACCCATGTCTAAAGTTGTGCAGACACACACACCCCCACCCCCCCTCCCACACACACGGTCAAACACACATACCCACCACCAACTCCTAGCAGACCCAGATGTAAATTAGACAGTGTGCTCACACATCAGTAGAAAAACTATCCTATTTACAACCAGAAGGACAATGAGATATTTATCTCTAATCTACTCTGAAAAGCAACATGGGGGAAGTAACACACACACACACACACACACAGACATCGTATTCACTAGAGACCTGCAGGAATCCCACAGCTCTGATGGATGTGAATCACCCAGGCTACTGTAACATTACATCCCTCTCTCTCTCATACTCATTATCTGACTCTCACTTTATTTCTCTCTCCCTCCATCTCTCACTTTTATGCTGTATCTCTCTGTCACTTTCTCTCTCCCCCCCCTTCTTTCCATCTCACTTTCATGTTCTCTCTCCCCCCTTTCTCTCCATCTCACTTTCATGTTCTCTCTCCCCCCTTTCTCTCCATCTCACTTTCATGTTCTCTCTCCCCCCTTTCTCTCCATCTCACTTTCATGTTCTCTCTCCCCCCTTTCTCCCCATCTCACTTTCATGTTCTCTCTCACATTGCTTTCTCTCTCCCCCCTTTCTCTCCATCTCCCTTTCATGTTCTCTCTCCCCCCCTTTCTCTCCATCTCACTTTCATGTTCTCTCTCACATTGCTTTCTCTCTCCCCCCTTTCTCTCCATCTCACTTTCATGTTCTCTCTCCCCCCTTTCTCTCCATCTCACTTTCATGTTCTCTCTCCCATTGCTTCCTCTCCCTCTCTTCTCAGCAAACTGTACAGATGAAAATGGAAGCTGAGCCTTCATTTGATATACGGTATGGCACAGTCTGTCTATTCAAAGGCAATGTATTATGCATTATGGTTCTCATGGGCTAAGAGGCATTGTGATTCCATAAATAATACCACATTTTCTACCCTAAAGATTTCCTGGTTTTTCATCAAAAACCATGGTCACATAATTCCTTTCCCCTCTGTTATTTGTACAGTCAACTCAGCCAATACATGCAGTAGCTCCTAGCTAAAACACAGATAGGCCCACACATAGGGTTAGCAAAAGTACTGCACTATATAGTAAATAGGGTGCCATTTGGAATGCACATTATGTGCCTGTCCAGGGCTATAATCACTGGCCCCTATCCTAGATCCACACACAAACCTTCCATTGACATCATGTATTATTTACATGAAACTATGGGTTTACGTGCCCATCTCAACTTAAGTGCTGAACGTGGATTGGCTAGCGGAGCTGTTCGGTGGGGGGTGCTGAATGTGGATTGGCTAGCGGAGCTGTTGGGTGGGTGGTGCTGAATGTTGATAGGCTAGCGAAGCTGTTCGGTGGGTGGTGCTGAATGTGGATTGGCTAGCGGAGCTATTGGGTGGGTGGTGCTGAATGTGGATTGGCTAGCGGAGCTATTGGGTGGGTGGTGCTGAATGTGGATAGGCTAGCGGAGCTGTTAGGTGGGTGGTGCTGAATGTGGATAGGCTAGCGGAGCTGTTCGGTGGGTGGTGCTGAATGTGGATTGGCTAGCGGAGCTATTGGGTGGGTGGTGCTGAATGTGGATTGGCTAGCGGGAGCTGTCCAGGGGGTTGCTGCTGAATACACTCAGAAACACCCTGCCAGGAGAGAAAGGGTGATAGCTACACCTAGGCTCACACTTCCGGTCATAAATAACCCCACGGTAGCATGGACCTCCTTTCCCCCTCTCCACTTCTGGTTCTCTCCTCCTTTCCCTATGCATTAGGCCAATTAGAGCAGCTCACAACCACACCCACAAGAGGGGGGGGGGGGTACTTCAATACAGGCATTGTAATGTGGTGTTTCACTATAGAGCCAGAACAAGAAACCTAGTATGTGGATGCAGGCTTCACACTGCTGTCCGTCCATAGAGTTAAACAACTACAGTGCAGCTCCTTCTGAGATTGAAACAAGTCCTGCTGAGACTGGGGCTGTCCTAATATGGACACCATACACACAACACACCAGCGAGACATCTCATCACATCACTCTAAAACTTCCTGCTCTCTTTGGACATCTCATAAAACTCTTTGGTAGCTTGGCTCATTCCGCTGCGTCTGTATCCATCCAAGCATGAAAGCAACGCCTGACAAACGATAGCGCTGTGTTTCCATAGCAATCTATCCATCTATGAATGGCCTGTGTCACTGCTGGTGACAGCCAGATGCCGAGGAAGACAAGGCAGGCCAATTAAAAGCCCAACACCAGCCACCAACCCTGTTGTTACTGCCATCATTCAATTGGGCCTGATTTGCATAATTAAGCTGGGTGATTGGCCTGAAAACCTAACAAGAGTCTGTTCTAACCAGCAGTGTTAAGTACCATTGGAGAGAATAAAGGGGTAACTCACACTGACCTGTGGATCCCCACAGGAGAGCATCAGAACATATTTCATTATGACACATTGATATTAATGAATGAGTCATCTTTTAATCAGGAAGGATCAACCCCAATTTAGGTTGTATTGGCCATGTCTGTATCCCTAATGGGATACTATTCCCCATGGGCCCTGGTCAAAAGTAGTGAACTACAGTACATAATGAATATGGTGCCATTTGAGATGCAGCTAAATCTCTCTGTTCACCACAGGAGGGACTGCTGTGATACTAACAGGTGAGATCAGTCATAGGGCTTCACTTCTGGAGCGAGACAAACTGGTGAGATCAGTCATAGGGGTTCACTTCTGGAGCGAGACAAACTGGTGAGATCAGTCATAGGGGTTCACTTCTGGAGTGAGACAAACTGGTGAGATCAGTCACAGGACATTCTGGAGTGACACCAACTGGTGAGATCAGTCATAGGGGTTCACTTCTGGAGCGACCCTAACTGGTGAGATCAGTCACAGGACATTCTGGAGCCACTCAATCCCACCTGATTACTGAAGACAAACAGAAAGACAGACAGACAGGAAGCAGCATATATTTTTTTGTACCTTTATTTAACTAGGCAAGTCAGTTAAGAACAAATTCTTATTTTCAATGACGGCCTAGGAACAGTGGGTTAACTGCCTGTTCAGGGGCAGAACGACAGATTTGTACCTTGTCAGCTCGGGGGTTTGAGCTTGCAACCTTCCGGTTGCTAGTCCAACACTCGGCTACCCTGCCTCCCCGGCAGGAGCATGCAGAGTGGTGTGCTGGCTGCCAACCCCTGGACCAGAGCAGACAGAGACTGAGGCTTAAACTCAATTAATCGTTCCTTGATTCCTTGCATCCTCCTTCTCAAATGTGTTTTGAAAAGGAGGATAGGAGAGAGGAAGCAAGGAAAGGAAACAAGGAAAGGTGAATTGAGAACGAGCCTGAATGTCCAACAAACCTGATGTATTTTATGTTTCCTTTTCAAATCCAAAGCTTTAGTCAAACGCAGGTCTGAGAAAGACCAAGAAAGGCCAGGGTAGCCAGAGGAAGACATTCTAGTGCACTATGACAAGGCATTTTTTGAGGAACCCATCCATAAACCATTCTATCATCTATTTTATCACAGGGCAGTTGACCCACTTTTATCACAGGGCACTTGGCCCACTTTTATCACAGGGCGCACTTGGCCCACTTTTATCACAGGGGACACTTGGCCCACTTTTATAACAGGGGGTACTTGGCCCACTTTTATCACAGGGGGTACTTGGCCCACTTTTATCACAGGGGGTTCTTGGCCCACTTTTATCACAGGGCACTTGGCCCACTTTTATCACAGGGCACTTGGCCCACGTTTATCACAGGGCACTTGGCCCACTTATATCACAGGGCACTTGGCCCACTTATATCACAGGGCACTTGGCCCACTTTTATCATAGGGTGTACTTGGCCCACTTTTATCACAGGGCACTTGGCCCACTTTTATCATAGGGTGTACTTGGCCCACTTTTATCACAGGGCACTTGGCCCACTTTTATCACAGGGCACTTGGCCCACTTTTATCACAGGGCACCTGGCCTACTTTTATCACAGGGTGTACTTGGCCCACTTTCATCACAGGGCACTTGGCCCACGTTTATCACAGGGCACTTGGCCCACTTATATCACAGGGCACTTGGCCCACTTATATCACAGGGCACTTGGCCCACTTTTATCATAGGGTGTACTTGGCCCACTTTTATCACAGGGCACTTGGCCCACTTTTATCACAGGGCACTTGGCCCACTTTTATCACAGGGCACCTGGCCTACTTTTATCACAGGGCACCTGGCCTACTTTTATCACAGGGTGTACTTGGCCCACTTTCATCACAGGGCACTTGGCCCACTTTTATCACATTATTCAGACCCTGATGGAATCCACCCAGATTTCTCATACACACACACGCATGTGGGCTATACTCGGCCTTGTCTCAGGATGGTAAGTTGGTGGTTGAAGATATCCCTCTAGTGATGTGGGGGCTGTGGGTGGGGTTATATCCTGCCTATTTGGCCCTGTCTCCTGTCTCCTGTTTTATCCAGTGTCATGTGTGAATTTAAGTATGCTCTCTCTAATTCTCTCTCTCTCTCTGTCTTTCTTTCTTTCTTTCTTTCTCTCGGAGGACATGAGCCCTAAGACCATGTCCAAGGATAACATGGCCTGATGACTCCTGGCTGTCCCCAGTCCACCTGGCCGTGCTGCTGCTCCAGTTTCAACTGTTCTGCCTGAGGCTATGGAACCCTGACCTGTTCACCGGACGTGCTACCTGTCCCAGACCTGCTGTTTTCAACTCTCTAGAGACAGCAGGAGCGGTAGAGATACTCTGAATGATCGGCTATGAAAAGCCAACTGACATTTACTCCTGTGGTGCTGACCTGTTGCACCCTCGACAACCACTGTGACTATTATTATTTGACCCTGCTGGTCATCTATGAACATTTGAATATCTTGGCCATGTTCTGTTATAATCTCCACCCGGCACAGCCAGAAGAGGACTGGCCACCCCTGATAACCTGGTTCCTCTTTAGGTTTCTTCCTAGGTTCTGGCCTTTCTAGGGAGTTTTTCCAAGCCACCGGGCTTCTACACCTGCATTGCTTGCTGTTTGGGGGTTTAGGCTGGGTTTCTGTACAGCACTTTGTGATATCAGCTGATGTAAGAAGGGCTTTATAAATACATTTGATTGATTGATTGATTGATTGATTGATGAACTCTCGCAAACACACACACACAGAGACAAACACACACACACACACACACACACACACACACACACACACACACACAGAGAGAGAAGCCACAACCAACTGACGGAAGACTCTGATCTATAGAGATTAGAGATTAGAGCGGCCTTACCTCCAGGTGCGGTGCAGGGTTGAATCCACACAGGTTGCAGACCTGGGCGTGGCACTGGGTACAGGTGTTGTAGTTGGGTGGTTGGGCAGTCACGCCCACATTCAGACTTGTCTTACACAGGGGACAGCAGGCACCTTTATCCTGCTGCTGTTGCTGCTGCTGGGGAGGTGCATGGGGTCCCTGTTGGGGTGCATGGAGGCCCTGTTGGGGTGCATGGAGGCCCTGTTGGGGTGCATGGGGGCCCTGTTGGGGTGCATGGGGTCCCTGTTGGGGTGCATGGGTTCCCTGTTGGGGTGCATGGGGTCCCTGTTGGGGTGCATGGGGTCCCTGTTGGAGTGCATGGGGTCCCCGTTGGGGTGTATGGGGGCCCTGTTGGGGTGCATGGGGGCCCTGTTGGCCTGGATGGGGTCCTGGTGGTTTCCCTGCACCAGCTGCAGGTTCTTGGGGTCCAGCTGGTTTAGGGGCAGGTTTGGGGGGATGTTGCTGCTGCTGGGGCGGGGTGGGTACCGGGTCCACTGATATGAGGGTGCTGGCCTGGTTGAGGAGGGACGCACCGAAGCCACCAAAGCCTCCAAACAGCTTTCCAAAGGTCTGCTCAGGAGCGGCGGCCGGGGGCGGGGGCTGGCGGGATGGGGAGCTCCCTGCGCTGCGGGTGTGGTCCTGGCGGAGGGGCAGGGGCTGGTGGGCGGGAGAGCCACGGAGGTCAGGCTGGGACGGGGCTTTGGCCATGCCTGGGAGAGGGATGGCTCCTGGGGGGAGACGAGCCCCACCCTGACCCTGGGCTGGAACTGGACCCACTGGACCTCTCTGCTGTTGAGGGGTCTGACCTGGGCCTGGACCAGTCTGTCTGTTAGGGCCTGGTGGGGGCTGGGCTTGTGTCGGAGCCTGGTGCTGGGTTAGAGGCTGTGCCTGAGGTGGGGCTTGGGACTGGGGCTGAGGTTGGACCTGGGGCTGGGGTTGGACCTGGGGCTGAGGTTGGGCCTGGGGCTGAGGTTGGGCCTGGGGCTGGGGTTGGACCTGGGGCTGGGGTGGGGGCTGAGTTTGAGGTTCAGAGATGGGCTCTAGTTTGGCTTGGTGGGACGGAGAGTGGATCTGCTGCTGGCTCTTGGAGCGAGGTGTCTCCATGTCCATTCCCAAAGCTCTCTGCATCTGGCAGTTCAGACACAGCCACTCCTGGACCTATGGCAGCATTAAAGAGGAAATAAAACAAGAGTATTAACAATATACTATACATTCTCCACCAAATGAATTCACTCAAATCAATTGAGCAGTGACTGACTGGTTTTTCTAACAAAAATACTTCATAGACAATGAATGGAACAAATTGCTTATAAATCATATGTAAAATATACATTGAGCAAGAGAACTGGGACCGAATAACGTATCAAGTATCTCAGAGTATGAGTGCTGATCTAGGGTCAGGTTCCCATTGTCTGTAAAATGTTATTAATTGCGATCTAAAAGGCAAAACTGATCCTAAATGAGCACTCCTACTCTGAGACGTTTCAAACATATGGCACCTGGTGTTGGCTTGCCCCACTAGTAGCATCTTGTTGGTAAACAGGAGTGATAAATGATGATATTTGCAGTTGGGATAAACTGAGCTAGGGGCTCCTTCAATAAAACAAGACGGATCCCCCTGATTATCCAGGCTTTACCACTCTAAGTCATCATCCTCTCTCACGCTATCGTGTCTTGGTCTTACTGTCCTCCTTTCTCTCTTTGCCTTTCATGTCTTCATCCCTTTTAACCATCTCTGTCCCTGCCCTCTCTGTTTCCATCCTATTACACTCTATATCTCCCTCTATATCTCCCTCTCATCCTTCTACCCTCTATATCTCCCTCTATATCTCCCTCTTTATCTCCCTCTATATCTCCCTCTCATCCTATTACCCTCTCTCTTTTTCCCTTTGTATCACCCTCTATCTCTCCCTCTTTCCCCATCCTGTCTCCTTCTTCTCTTTCCCTCTCTTTATTTTGCTGCCGAGTGGCGCAGCGGTCTAACGCACTGCATCTCAGTGCTAGAGGCATCACTACAGACCCTGGTTCGATTCCAGGCTGTGTCAAAACCGGCCGTGATTGGGAGTCTCATAGGGCGGCACCCAAATGGCCCAGCATTGTCCGGGTTAGGGTTGGCTGGGGTAGGCCATCATTTAAATAAGAATTTGTTCTTAAACGACTTGCCTAGTTAAATAAAGGTTAAATAAATAAAATACAAAATATCCCATCCTATATCTCTTCCCATCTCCAGCGCTTTCTACCTCTATCTTTCCTTCTCCCCTTCTCTCCCTCTACCTCAGGCAGATACTGTAAGAAGAATGGAGTGACGCCCCCCTTCTCCCCCTCTCTCCCTCTCCCCTCTCCCTGTCTCCGCCTATCTCAGGCAAATACTGTAAGAGGGTGAGTGAGAGTGAGAGTCAGAGTGGGAGTGAGAGTCAGAGTAAGAGTTAGAGTGGTGGCCTGGCCCATAGACCTGGTTGATAATTATCATTATGGTGATTTGACAGCTGCTGCACAAACACACACACACAGCCACCGTTAGTGTCATGGGGTGGCAGGGTAGCCTAGTGGTTAGAGCGTTGAACTAGTAACCGGAAGGTTGCAAGTTCAAACCCCTGAGCTGACAAGGTACAAACAAATCTGTCGTTCTGCCCCTGAACAGGCAGTTAACCCGTTATTGAAAATAATAATTTGTTCTTAACTGACTTGCCTAGTAAAATATAAAACAAAAATGGCTATTACAGAATGAATGCCATTAGGAGAGGATAGAAGGGGAACAGGGACATGGAGGGTGTGGTCTTCACCTCTGACTGACCTTTGGAACAGGACCAAGTGGCCCTAGGTAGTTTCACTCACCAACCATACTTATTCATACGTATACTGTTTACAGACAAACACAACACAACTCTCTGGGTTGGGAAAGAAAGGTAGTCATCCCAGACATTCTTGTTTCATTTCATCATCAAAACACAAGTTGAGAGGACATCATTTCCAGGCTACATCTTTAATTTAATGTCCGTTTATGGTCTGTGTGTTTCTGTGTGTCGGTCAGTCAGTCACTCTGACAGTCTATCAGTGTGTGTGTGCATGTGTACGTGCATGTGTCCGTATCAGTCATTCAGTCACAGCAGTATTCCAGACCCTGTCTTTAGTCCCCTGTAGTTTCTCTGAGCTGAGAGTGACGAAGCCAGAGTTTGAACTCTCAATCAACCAGAAGGGAAGGGTAGGAGGCGGGGTTACACCCCTGGGACACTGGGCGTGCTCAGAACAACCGTGGGCTGCAGGGAAAATATATCTAGAAAAAAAACAAGCCAGGGCCTTGATCAAATCAAGTTTTTATCATCGGGCCCAGAGAGCAATCTCACTCACTCACTCACTCACTCACTCACTCACTCACTCACTCACTCACCATAGCTTCAGACAATCATGTTAATCTGATGATCGCTAATCAATGAAATCTGATCTTTCACAGAGAGCCAGCACTTATTTACCAATCTCTCCCTGTTTCTGATATTGATATTACACTGGGTTGAACTACACTCCAATGTATTTTGTAAGAAGATACTTTCACAAGCTGTATTTTTTTTTTTTTTTTAACTACATACTTTTCTATACCATTCTTATAGCTGTTCACCATTTTGTTGCCCGCTTTCCCCCTGCATTGGTGTCAGAAGTCTGGTTGCATTATCATGTGATACAGTGGGGCAAAAAAATTATTTAGTCAGCCACCAATTGTGCAAGTTCTCCCATTTAAAAAGACGGGAGAGGCCTGTAATTTTCATCATAGGTACACTTCAACTATGACAATTAATGAATTAATTTCCAAATTATGGTGGAAAATAAGTATTTAGTCACCTACAACCAATCAAGATGTCTGGCTCTCACAGACCTGTAACTTCTTCTTTAAGAGGCTCCTCTGTCCTCCATTTGTTACCTGTATTAATGGCACCTGTTTGAACTTGTTATCAGTATAAAAGACACCTGTCCACAACCTCAAACAGTCACACTCCAAACTCCACTATGGCCAAGACCAAAGAGCTGTCAAAGAACACCAGAAACAAAATTGTAGACCTGCACCAGGCTGGGAAGACTGAATCTGCAATAGGTAAGCAGCTTGGTTTGAAGAAATCAACTGTGGGAGCAATTATTAGGAAATGGAAGACATGCAAGACCACTGATAATCTCCCTCGATCTGGGGCCCCACGCAAGATCTCACCCCTTGGGGTCAAAATGATCACAAGAACGGTGAGCAAAAATTCCAGAACCACACGGGGGGACCTAGTGAATGACCTGCAGAGAGCTGGGACCAAAGTAACAAAGCCTACCATCAGTAACACACTACGCCGCCAGGGACTCAAATCCTGCAGTGCCAGACGTGTCCCCCTGCTTAAGCCAGTACATGTCCAGGCCCGTCTGAAGTTTGCTAGAGAGCATTTGGATGATCCAGAAGAAGACTGGGAGAATGAAGAACACCATACCTACTGTGAAGCATGGGGGTGGAAACATCATGCTTTGGGGCTGTTTTTCTGCAAAGGGACCAGGACGACTGATCCGTGTAAAGGAAAGAATGAATGGGGCCATGTATTGTGAGATTTTGAGTGAAAACCTCCTTCCATCAGCAAGGGCGAAGGAAGGAGTGGCTTCGTAAGAAGCATTTCAAGGTCCTGGAGTGGCCTAGCCAGTCTCCAGATCTCAACCTCATAGAAAATCTTTGGAGGGAGTTGAAAGTCCGTGTTGCCCAGCAACAGCCCCAAAACATCACTGCTCTAGAGGAGATCTGCATGGAGGAATGGGCCAAAATACCAGCAACAGTGTGTGAAAACCTTGTGAAAACTTACAGAAAACGTTTGACCTCTGTCATTGCCAACAAAGGGTATATAACATATAAGTATTGAGATAAACTTTTGTTATTGACCAAATACTTATTTTCCACCATAATTTGCAAATAAATTCATTAGAAATCCTACATAACAGGTTAGGAAAATTAATGTAGAAAATTAGGAGAATTAGGTTAAGCTGTATCCCATCTAGACATGACCCTGAAACAAGACCAATAATAATACCCAGTGTGCATTGCAGTTAATTTTGGTATGTTAATTTTCACATATGCATTTTGATCATTTAGCAGACACTCTTATTCAGAGTGACTTACAGTTAGGGCATTCAACTAAGGTAGATAAACAACAACATATCACAGTTATATCAAGTAAAACGTTTTGTTACTGGCAATGTTGTTGCTGTTCGAGCTGGCTACTTGCAAATGTATTTCTGTATTTTAAATGACAAAATACATGTACTTTAATTCAATACATTTCAAAATACAAGAATTTTGTAGTTGAATTCGATATATTGATCTTATTGGCATTTTGCAATGTTTGCCCATCCCTCTGTGTGTGTGTGTGTGTGTGTGTGTGTGTGTGTGTGTGTGTGTGTGTGTGTGTTTTGTGGGGGTTTTTACGTCACTTTACGTCATTTTCGGTCACAACTTACAGACTTGTTTACGTGTTGCTGTGCGTTTTGTTGCCAACCTGTTTTGCTACCTGACAACTTTACGGTTTTTACTTTTTAATGACCGTTTATATTTTTGTTTTTTTTTCCCTCAACTTTTTCACTCCGGATGCTTTATCTGGACATGGTTCGTCAGCACCTCCAATAGCCGAAGCTAAGTAGTAACATTAACATGATGCCTTCTAATTGCAGTCGCTGTACTCATAATGTACAGGAGAACGATCGCCTTGCTGCGAGGATAGCTGTGCTACAAGCCCAGCTTCAGACGCAATCGTTAGGCAAGGGTAATTTGAGTGTAGGAAAGGATGAAACAGCGTCTGTGCCACCAGTAAGTACACATAGTAACGTTAGTATAAATCCCCTCGCACGGTCCCCGCAGCCGGACAACTTTCTCACGGTTTCTGCAAGGAAATGCTGTAGGAATGCTCAATCGGTGTCGCTCATTCAGCCGACAGAAACGTTCAACCGGTTTTCCCCATTAAGCAGCAAGTCGGAGTCAGAGGCCGAGCCTTCTCTTGTCTCTACTCCTCCCGTTACGGGTCTGAGACGCCGAAGCTTCCCACCATTAGCTCTGACAAATTGAAAACTCTAGTCATTGGCGACTCCATTACCCACAGTATTAGACTTAAAACGAATCATCCAGCGATCATACACTGTTTACCAGGGGGCAGGGCTACCGACGTTAAGGCTAATCTGAAGATGGTGCTGGCTAAAGCTAAAACTGGCGAGTGTAGAGAGTATAGAGATATTGTTATCCACGTCAGCACCAACGATGTTAGGATGAAACAGTCAGAGATCACCAAGCGCAACATAGCTTCAGCGTGTAAATCAGCTAGAAAGATGTGTCGGCATCGAGTAATTGTCTCTGGCCCTCTCCCAGTTAGGGGGAGTGATGAGCTCTACAGCAGAGTCTCACAACTCAATCGCTGGTTGAAAACTGTTTTCTGCCCCTCCCAAAAGATAGAATTTGTAGATAATTGGCCCTCTTTCTGGGACTCACCCACAAACAGGACCAAGCCTGGCCTGCTGAGGAGTGACGGACTCCATCCTAGCTGGAGGGGTGCTCTCATCTTATCTACCAACATAGACAGGGCTCTAACTCCTCTAGCTCCACAATGAAATAGGGTGCAGGCCAGGCAGCAGGCTGTTAGCCAGCCTGCCAGCATAGTGGAGTCTGCCACTAGCACAGTCAGTGTAGTCAGCTCAGCTATCCCCATTGAGACCGTGTCTGTGCCTCGACCTAGGTTGGGCAAAACTAAACATGGCGTTGTTCGCCTTAGCAATCTCACTAGGATAAAGACCTCCATTCCTGTCATTATTGAAAGAGATCATGATACCTCACATCTCAAAATAGGGCTACTTAATGTTAGATCCCTTACTTCAAAGGCAATTATAGTCAATGAACTAATCACTGATCATAATCTTGACGTGATTGGCCTGACTGAAACATGGCTTAAGCCTGATGAATTTACTGTGTTAAATGAGGCCTCACCTCCTGGCTACACTAGTGACCATATCCCCCATGCTCCCGCAAAGGCGGAGATCTTGCTAACATTTACGATTGCAAATTTCAATTTACAAAAAAAAAAATGACGTTTTCGTCTTTTGAGCTTCTAGTCATGAAATCTATGCAGCCTACTCAATCACTTTTTATAGCTACGGTTTACAAGCCTCCTGGGCCATATACAGCGTTCCTCATTGAGTTCCCTGAATTCCTGTCGGACCTTGTAGTCATAGCAGATAATATTCTAATCTTTGGTGACTTTAATATTCACATGGAAAAGTCCACAGACTCACTCCAAAAGGCTTTCGGAGCCATCATCGACTCAGTGGGTTTTGTCCAACATGTCTCTGGACCCACTCACTGTCACAGTCATACTCTGGACCTAGTTTTGTCCCATGGAATAAATGTTGTGGATCTTAATGTTTTTCCTCATAATCCTGGACTATCGGACCAACATTTTATTACGTTTGCAATTGCAACAAATAATCTGCCCCAACCAAGGAACATCAAAAGTCATGCTATAAATTCTCAGACAACACAAAGATTCCTTGATGTCCTCCCAGATTCCCTCTGTCTACCCAAGGACGCCAGAGGACAAAAATCAGTTAACCACCTAACTGAGGAACTCAATTTAACCTTGCGCAATACCCTAGATGCAGTTGCACCCCTAAAAACTAAAAACATTTCTCATAAGAAACTAGCTCCCTGGTACACAGAAAATACCCGAGCTCTGAAGCAAGCTTCCAGAAAATTGGAACGGAAATGGTGCCACACCAAACTGGAAGTCTTCCGACTAGCTTGGAAAGACAGTACCGTGCAGTACCGAAGAGCCCTTACTGCTGCTCGATCATCCTATTTTTCTAACTTAATTGAGGAAAATAAGAACAATCCGAAATTCCTTTTTGATACTGTCGCAAAGCTAACTAAAAAGCAGCATTCCCCAAGAGAGGATGGCTTTCACTTCAGCAGTGATAAATTAATGAACTTCTTTGAGGAAAATATAATGATTATTAGAAAGCAAATTACGGACTCCTCTTTAAATCTGCTTATTCCTTCAAAACTCAGTTGTCCTGAGTCTACACAACTCTGCCAGGACCTAGGATCAAGAGAGACACTCAAGTGTTTTAGTACTATATCTCTTGACACAATGATGAAAATAATAATGGCCTCTAAACCTTCAAGCTGCATACTGGACCCTATTCCAACTAAACTACTGAAAGAGCTGCTTCCTGTGCTTGGCCCTCCTATGTTAAACATAATAAATGGCTCTCTATCCACCGGATGTGTACCAAACTCACTAAAAGTGGCAGTAATAAAGCCTCTCTTGAAAAAGCCAAACCTTGACCTAGAAAATATAAAAAACTGTCGGCCTATATCGAATCTTCCATTCCTCTCAAACATTTTAGAAAAGGCTGTTGCGCAGCAACTCACTGCCTTCCTGAAGACAAACAATGTATACGAAATGCTTCAGTCTGGTTTTAGACCCCATCATAGCACTGAGACTGCACTTGTGAAGATGGTAAATGACCTTTTAATGGCATCAGACCGAGGCTCTGCATCTGTCCTCGTGCTCCTAGACCTTAGTGTTGCTTTTGATACCATCGATCACCACATTCTTTTGGAGAGATTGGAAACTCAAATTGGTCTACACGGACAAGTTCTGGCCTGGTTTAGATCTTATCTGTCAGAAAGATATCAGTTTGTCTCTGTGAATGGTTTGTCCTCTGACAAATCAACTGTAAATTTCGGTGTTCCTCAAGGTTCCGTTTTAGGACCACTATTGTTTTCACTATATATTTTACCTCTTGGGGATGTCATTCGAAAACCTAATGTTAACTTTCACTGCTATGCGGATGACACACAGCTGTACATTTCAATGAAACATGGTGAAGCCCCAAAATTGCCCTCGCTAGAAGCATGTGTTTCAGACATAAGGAAGTGGATGGCTGCAAACATTCTACTTTTAAACTCGGACAAAACAGAGATGCTTGTTCTAGATCCCAAGAAACAGAGAGATCTTCTGTTGAATCTGACAATTCATCTTAATGGTTGTACAGTCGTCTCAAATAAAACTGTGAAGGACCTCGGCGTTACTCTGGACCCTGATCTCTCTTTTGAAGAAGACCATTTCAAGGACAGCTTTTTTCCATCTACGTAACATTGCAAAAATCAGAAACGTTCTGTCCAAAAATGATGCAGAAAAATTAATCCATGCTTTTGTCACTTCTAGGTTAGACTACTGGAATTCTCTACTTTCCGGCTACCCAGATAAAGCACTAAATAAACTTCAGTTAGTGCTAAATACGGCTGCTAGAATCCTGACTAGAACCAAAAAATGTGATCATATGACTCCAGTGCTAGCCTCCCTACACTGGCTTCCTGTCAAGGCAAGGGCTGATTTCAAGGTTTTACTGCTAATCTACAAAGCATTACATGGGCTTGCTCCTACCTATCTCCCTGATTTGGTCCTGCCGTACATACCTACACGTACGCTACGGTCACAAGACTCAGGCCTCCTAATTGTCCCTAGAATTTCTAAGCAAACAGCTGGAGGCAGGGCTTTCTCCTATAGAGCTCCATTTTTATGGAATGGTCTGCCTACCCATGTAAGAGACGCAAACTCGGTCTCAACCTTTAAGTCTTTACTGAAGACTCATCTCTTCAGTGGGTCATATGATTGAGTGTAGTCTGGCCCAGGAGTGGGAAGGTGAACGGAAAGGCTCTGGAGCAACGAACCGCCCTTGCTGTCTCTGCCTGGCCGGTTCCCCTCTTTCCACTGGGATTCTCTGCCTCTAACCCTATTACAGGGGCTGAGTCACTGGCTTACTGGGGCTCTTTCATACCGTCCCTGGGAGGGGTGCGTCACTTGAGTGGGTTGAGTCACTGATGTGATCTTCCTGTCTGGGTTGGCGCCCCCCTCTTGGGTTGTGCCGTGCGGAGATCTTTGTGGGCTATACTCGGCCTTGTCTCAGGATGGTAAGTTGGTGGTTGAAGATATCCCTCTAGTGGTGTGGGAGCTGTGCTTTGGCAAAGTGGGTGGGGTTATATCCTTCCTGTTTGGCCCTGTCCGGGGGTGTCCTCGGATGGGGCCACAGTGTCTCCTGACCCCTCCTGTCTCAGCCTCCAGTATTAATGCTGCAGTAGTTTATGTGTCGGGGGGCTAGGGTCAGTTTGTTATATCTGGAGTACTTCTCCTGTCCTATTCGGTGTCCTGTGTGAATTTAAGTGTGCTCTCTCTAATTCTCTCTTTCTCTCTTTCTTTCTCTCTCTCGGAGGACCTGAGCCCTAGGACCATGCCTCAGGACTACCTGACATGATGACTCCTTGCTGTCCCCAGTCCACCTGGCCGTGCTGCTGTTCCAGTTTCAACTGTTCTGCCTTATTATCATTGGACCATGCTGGTCATTTATGAACATCTTGGCCATGTTCTGTTATAATCTCCACCCGGCACAGCCAGAAAAGGACTGGCCACCCCACATAGCCTGGTTCCTCTCTAGGTTTCTTCCTAGGTTTTGGCCTTTCTAGGGAGCTTTTCCTAGCCACCGTGCTTCTACACCTGCATTGCTTGCTGTTTGGGGTTTTAGGCTGGGTTTCTGTACAGCACTTTGAGATATCAGCTGATGTACGAAGGGCTATATAAATAAATTTGATTTGATTTGATTTGTGTGCACGTGTGTGTGGGCGTGGGCGTGTGTGTGTGTGTGGGCGTGGGTGGGCGTGGGCGTGTGTGTGTGTATTAGATCCTGCTACCTGTCACTTCCTGCCATTGATTGAAACACAAATTACACAGCAGCGCTTCAGGCATCGCTGCTTTATGGAAAGAGAGAGAAAGCATATGCCTGTGTGCATGTACATATGGAAACAGAATCTTTTAGCAGTGAGGAGCCTGCAGAGAGCTGGATCTATAAAAATCTATTACAGGGATAGACCACAGCGCTCCCACATATCATACTAAACACACACTGACTAAATGCCATATGTCAAAGGTCCAAAGCAGCCATTTTTATCTCAATAACAAATCATTTATGGATAACAATTAAGTACCTTACTGTGATTGCTATTTTGTACCATTTTAATTTTTAACAAAGAGAAATTTAGCAAGCACGAATGCAGCTAGGACTGTCTGGGAGTGGTCTGAGTTGGGAGGGAGAACTGAAAATTAGCTGTTATTGGCAGAGATGTTTGTAACTCTCTTTGTTATTGTCTATTAAATAATTTACCGTCTGGTGAAGACAAAAGGCAGTCCAAAACTCCATCCCTCCAAAACAGGTGGAAATTTCAGGCAGTTTTTTCAAACAGCTCTTACAATAAAAGGGCATTATCATAACTTTCATATTTTTCATGGTATTATTCCAGCCTCACACTGTGGAAATACATACAAAACACATGAAATCACATTTTTGACTGCACTGGGCTTTTAATCAAGTCTAATCAGGATCTATCTTTTGTTGGCTGCCATGTCGGTCTAATGCTAGACATAATCTGCCAGCCACACTCTCTTATAAATAGAAAGATACATTGGCTACATCTAAAATCACACCATATTTCCTACATAGTGCTCTACTTTTGTCTAGAGCCGAAAGTGCAAAACCTTTGACGGATCCTTGGACCAGATATATAATCAAGCAGGCAGACAAACATACTGGACGTGTCTGAAATGGCACCCTATTCCCTACATAGACTACTACTTTTTACCAGAGTAGTTCACTACATACAGTTGAAGTCGGAAGTTTACATACACTTAGGTTGGAGTTATTAAAACTCGTTGTTCAACCACTGCACAAATTTCTTGTTAACAAACTATAGTTTTGGCAAGTCGGTTAGGACATCTACTTTGTGCATGACACAAGTAATTTTTCCAACAATTGTTTACAGACAGATTATTTCACTTATAATTCATTGTATCACATTTCCAGTGGGTCAGAAGTTTACATACACTAAGTTGACTGTGCCTTTAAACAGCTTGGAAAATTCCAGAAAATGATGTCATGGCTTTAGAAGCCTCTGATAGGCTAATTGACACCATTTGAGTCAAATGGAGGTGTATCTGTGGATGTATTTCAAGAACTACCTTCAAACTCAGTGCCTCTTTGCTTGACATCATGGGAAAATCAAAAGAAATCAGTCAAGACCTCAGAAAACAGTTGTAGACCTCCACAAGTCTGGTTCATCCTTGGGAGCAATTTCAAAACGCCTGAAGGTACCACATTCATCTGTACAAACAATAGTACGCAAGTATAAACACCATGGGATCACGCAGCCGCCATACCGCTCAGGAAGGAGACGCATTCTGTCTCCTAGAAATGAGCGTACTTTGGTGTGAAAAGTGCAAATCAATCGCAGAACAACAGTAAAGGACATTGTGAAGATGCTGGAGGAAACAGGTACAAAAGTATCTATATCCACAGTAAAACGAGTCCTATATCGACATAACCTGAAAGGCAGCTCAGCAAGGAAGAATCCACTGCTCCAAAACCGCCATAAAAAAGCCAGACTACGGTTTGCAACTGCACATGAGGACAAAGATCGTACTTTTTGGAGAAATGTCCTCTGGTCTGATGAAACAAAAATAGAACTGTTTGGCCATAATGACCATCGTTATGTTTGGAGGAAAAAGGAGGATGCTTGCAAGCCGAAGAACACCATCCCAACTGTGAAGCACGGGGGTGGCAGCATCATGTTGTGAGGGTGCTTTGCTGCAGGAGGGACTGGTGCACTTCACAAAATAGATGGCAGCATGAGGAAGGAAAATGATGTGGATATATCAAATCAAATCAAATCAAATCAAATGTTATTTGTCACATACACATGGTTAGCAGATGTTAATGCGAGTGTACCGAAATGCTTGTGCTTCTAGTTCCGACAATGCAGTAATAACCAACAAGTAATCTAGCTAACAATTCCAAAACTACTACCTTATAGACACAAGTGTAAGGGGATAAAGAATATGTACATAAAGATATATGAATGAGTGATGGAACAGAGCGGCATAGGCAAGATACAGTAGATGGTATTGAGTGCAGTATATACATATGAGATGAGTATGTAAACAAAGTGGCATAGTTAAAGTGGCTAGTGATACATGATACATAAAGATGCAGTAGATGATATAGAGTTCAGTATATACGTATACATATGAGATGAATAATGTAGGGTATGTAAACATTATATTAGGTAGCATTGTTTAAAGTGGCTAGTGATATATTTTACATCATTTCCCATCAATTCCCATTATTAAAGTGGCTGGAGTTGAGTCAGTGTGTTGGCAGCAGCCACTCAATGTTAGTGGTGGCTGTTTAACAGTCTGATGGCCTTGAGATAGAAGCTGTTTTTCAGTCTCTCGGTCCCAGCTTTGATGCACCTGTACTGACCTCGCCTTCTGGATGATAGCGGGGTGAACAGGCAGTGGCTCGGGTGGTTGTTGTCCTTGATGATCTTTATGGCCATCCTGTGACATCGGGTGGTGTAGGTGTCCTGGAGGGCAGGTAGTTTGCCCCCGGTGATGCGTTGTGCAGACCTCACTACTCTCTGGAGAGCCTTACGGTTGTGGGCGGAGCAGTTGCCGTACCAGGCGGTGATACAGCCCGACAGGATGCTCTCGATTGTGCATCTGTAGAAGTTTGTGAGTGCTTTTGGTGGCAAGCCAAATTTCTTCAGCCTCCTGAGGCTGCTGCGCCTGCTGCGCTGCTGCGCCTTCTTCACGATGCTGTCTGTGTGGGTGGACCAATTCAGTTTGTCTGGGATGTGTACGCCGAGGAACTTAAAACTTACTACCCTCTCCACTACTGTTCCATCGATGTGGATTGGGGGGTGTTCCCTCTGCTGTTTCCTGAAGTCCACAATCATCTCCTTAGTTTTTTGACGTTGAGTGTGAGGTTATTTTCCTGACACCACACTCCGAGGGCCCTCACCTCCTCCCTGTAGGCTGTCTCGTCGTTGTTGGTAATCAAGCCTACCACTGTTGTGTCGTCTGCAAACTTGATGATTGAGTTGGAGGCGTGCGTGGCCTCGCAGTCGTGGGTGAACAGGGAGTACAGGAGAGGGCTCAGAACGCACCCTTGTGGGGCCCCAGTGTTGAGGATCAGCGGGGTGGAGATGTTGTTGCCTACCCTCACCACCTGGGGGCGGCCCGTCAGGAAGTCCAGTACCCAGTTGCACAGGGCGGGGTCGAGACCCAGGGTCTCGAGCTTGATGACGAGCTTGGAGGGCACTATGGTGTTAAATACCAAGCTGTAGTCGATGAACAGCATTCTCACATAGGTACAATGCCTTGCGAAAGTATTCGGCCCCCTTGAACTTTGCGACCTTTTGCCACATTTCAGTCTTCAAACATAAAGATATAAAACTGTATTTTTTGTGAAGAATCAACAACAAGTGGGACACAATCATGAAGTGGAACGACATTTATTGGATATTTCAAACTTTTTTAACAAATCAAAAACTGAAAAATTGGGCGTGCAAAATTATTCAGCCCCTTTACTTTCAGTGCAGCAAACTCTCTCCAGAAGTTCAGTGAGGATCTCTGAATGATCCAATGTTGACCTAAATGACTAATGATGATAAATACAATCCACCTGTGTGTAATCAAGTCTCCGTATAAATGCACCTGCACTGTGATAGTCTCAGAGGTCCGTTAAAAGCGCAGAGAGCATCATGAAGAACAAGGAACACACCAGGCAGGTCCGAGATACTGTTGTGAAGAAGTTTAAAGCCGGATTTGGATACAAAAAGATTTCCCAAGCTTTAAACATCCCAAGGAGCACTGTGCAAGCGATAATATTGAAATGGAAGGAGTATCAGACCACGGCAAATCTACCAAGACCTGGCCATCCCTCTAAACTTTCAGCTCATACAAGGAGAAGACTGATCAGAGATGCAGCCAAGAGGCCCATGATCACTCTGGATGAACTGCAGAGATCCACAGCTGAGGTGGGAGACTCTGTCCATAGGACAACAATCAGTCGTATATTGCGCAAATCTGGCCTTTATGGAAGAGTGGCAAGAAGAAAGCCATTTCTTAAAGATATCCATAAAAAGTGTGGTTTAAAGTTTGCCACAAGCCACCTGGGAGACACACCAAACATGTGGAAGAAGGTGCTCTGGTCAGATGAAACCAAAATTGAACTTTTTGGCAACAATGCAAAACGTTATGTTTGGCGTAAAAGCAACACAGCTCATCACCCTGAACACACTATCCCCACTGTCAAACATGGTGGTGGCAGCATCATGGTTTGGGCCTGCTTTTCTTCAGCAGGGACAGGGAAGATGGTTAAAATTGATGGGAAGATGGATGGAGCCAAATACAGGACCATTCTGGAAGAAAACCTGATGGAGTCTGCAAAAGACCTGAGACTGGGAGATTTGTCTTCCAACAAGACAATGATCCAAAACATAAAGCAAAATCTACAATGGAATGGTTCAAAAATAAACATATCCAGGTGTTAGAATGGCAAAGTCAAAGTCCAGACCTGAATCCAATCGAGAATCTGTGGAAACAACTGAAAACTGCTGTTCACAAATGCTCTCCATCCAACCTCACTGAGCTCGAGCTGTTTTGCAAGGAGGAATGGGAAAAAATTTCAGTCTCTCGATGTGCAAAACTGATAGAGACATACCCCAAGTGACTTACAGCTGTAATCGCAGCAAAAGGTGGCGCTACAAAGTATTAACTTAAGGGGGCTGAATAATTTTGCACGCCCAATTTTTCAGTTTTTGATTTGTTAAAAAAGTTTGAAATATCCAATAAATGTCGTTCCACTTCATGATTGTGTCCCACTTGTTGTTGATTCTTCACAAAAAAATACAGTTTTATATCTTTATGTTTGAAGCCTGAAATGTGGCAAAAGGTCGCAAAGTTCAAGGGGGCCGAATACTTTCGCAAGGCACTGTATTCCTCTTGTCCAGATGGGTTAGGGCAGTGTGCAGTGTGGTTGAGATTGCATCGTCTGTGGACCTATTTGGGCGGTAAGCAAATTGGAGTGGGTCTAGGGTGTCAGGTAGGGTGGAGGTGATAAGGTCCTTGACTAGTCTCTCAAAGCACTTCATGATGACGGAAGTGAGTGCTACGGGGCGGTAGTCGTTTAGCTCAGTTACCTTAGCTTTCTTGGGAACAGGAACAATGTTGGCCCTCTTGAAGCATGTGGGAACAACAGACTGGGATAGGGATTGATTGAATATGTCCGTAAACACACCAGCCAGCTGGTCTGCGCATGCTCTGAGTGCGCGGCTGGGGATGCCGTCTGGGCCTGCAGCCTTGCGAGGCAACATCTCAAGATATCAGTCAGGAAGTTAAAGCTTGGTTGCAAATGGGTCTTCCAAATGGACCATGACCCAAGCATACTTCCAAACTTGTGGCAAAATGACTTAAGGACAACGAGGTCAAGGTATTGGAGTGGCCATCACAAAGCCCTGACCTCAATCCTATAGAAAATTTGTGGGCAGAACTGAAAAAATGTGTGCAAGCAAGGAGGCCTACAAACCTGACTCAGTTACACCAGCTCTGTCAGTAGGAATGGGCCAAAAATCACCCAACTTATTATGGGAAGCTTGTGGAAGGCTACCAGAAATGTTTGACTGAAGTTAAACAATTTAAAAGGCAATGCTACCAAGTACTAATTGAGTGTATTTAAACATCTGACCCACTGGGAATGTGATGAAAGAAATAAAAGCTGAAATAAATCATTCTCTCTACTATTATTCTGACATTTCACATTCTTAACATAAAGTGGTGATCCTAACTGACCTAAGAGAGGGAATTTTTACTAGGATTAAATGTCAGGAATTGTGAAAAACTGAGTTTAAATGTATTTGGCTAAGGTGTATGTCAACTTCTAACTTCTAACATTTGAGCAGACAGAGACAGAGACAGACATAGCCGTAGACAGATGGAGAAGCCATGCCCTGCAGACCAGTCTTCTGCAGTCTCACCAAGCTGCAGCAGGCTACGCTACATGGAGCTGCTGAGGACTGCAGTTTAGGGAGAAAGGATGATTTCAACTGCTGTTGTTTATTAACTAAAACAGGGCCAATTGACATCAAAAGGACTTTGTAGGCAACACACACTCAAATGAATGAAGACACACACAAACACACATACACACGCACAGACACACACTTTCTCCAAAAGGCATTTGCCTCATTACTAAATGTTGCTAGGCTGGCATTACAGTTATCTAAAGCAGAAACCTTCAGCGGTTAGAAGAAATATGATCATTCACGTCCTAAAGGTGATTAGTGGAAACCTCTTGGTGTTGTGAAAACCACATCTCAATGTTGTGCTGCAGTAAATGACAGGCTGTCATAGGCCCACCAGAGGCTCCCACAGGACAAGCATCAAATTGAATAATACACACTCCGACTGACTCAGGTGAGATCCAGAGTATTCTGCTCAGTGGTGGCTGGTGGCACTTTAAGTTGGAGAATGGGCTCATAGTAATGGCTGGAACGGAATGGATTGAACGGTATCAAACATACATACGTCCTCCCCTCACCAGCCTCCACTGCTGCTCAGTGTTCTACACCAGTGTTTCTCAACCTTGTCCATGTTATGTTGCTGACCGGTCCATGAGCTGGTTAACTGACACTAATTAAAAGGGGCAATCTGGGATTCAAACCACAACAAAGGATCACCCCACAACGTTTTGGGTATAGAGCTGAAGGATGGGGTTGGAGAAATGTAATGACTCTCAAATTCATAGATGGAGATATGGACTGACCATCCATGAGATGAAAACAATAGTTTTAAGTCAGTCCTACAGTGCTATTTGTAACCTAATGCAAGTGCCAAGCAGTCCCCAAAGGAGGATACACAGTATAAAGTATAGTTGAAAGTTGAGAATATAAAGAAAGTTGAGAAACCCTGTGCTTACCAGAGTGGACTATAATCTACATCCCAAATGGTACTCTATTCCCTATATAACCCACTACTTTTTGACCAAGGCCCATAGGGAATAGGGTGACATTTAGGACGCAGACATGGAACGTCTGCCCAAGTAATGCATGGACAGTTCCACTATGTCAAGAAAGACATGGAATGTTCTATTCAGGTAAGGCATGCAAAATGTTGTCAACGTGAGGCTTGGGATGTGAAGAGATTCTTAAAAGTGTGTAACTCTCTACCAAGGTGAAGTATGGAACATTCTGCAAAGGTGACACATGCATTCAAAGACGGAACACACACATGCACGTGTGCACCCGCAATCACACTCACGCTCACGCACACACAGAGACACGTGCACAAACACACACACTCCAGTCCCCTACCCTGGGCGACAGCTGTCACTCTGTCCCGTGACGGGCAGCCTGTTGTAAATCCGTATGTTACCTGTCACTGAAATTTACCTAACCAACTCAACCAACAGCCTCCTACAGAATATTATAATACTTTTTTTACCTTTATTTTAACAGGGAAAACATATTGAGACCTTGGTCTGTTTCACAAATGCGCCCTGTATAGACAATATAAATATACACATTATACCCACACATATACACATTAAAATACAAAACACAGTCATGCGAAGCACAAACATCATAAATCCCCCTGGAAAACAGTTACATTCCTCCACAAATAAGTCCCCAATAAATACTTTAAATTTGCCGGAATGGCACCAGAACATCAAGATGAAATCTATATTGAATTTTGTTCCAGCAATACAGTGCATTAAAACTAAAAGCAGATTTACCTAGCTCGGTGCAGACCCTAGGAACCTCACAAGTTAACCAATCCTATACATTTTATTTTTATTTAACCTCTATTTAACTAGGCAACTCAGGTGTCTATACTTCAACAGCAAAGTTAGATAAGACAGAACTTTATGAAGTAGGGCCTTGTCATCAAAATGTATTACCGTCAAACTGACGGTCACAAGTCATGAAGACAGTCAAATTCCACATCACGCAAATTAGGCTTTTCCAAGCTCTGATGCTGCTGATGGTCATTAGTAGCCTACCAAACTTGCTAACTGCCTGGTACTCAGCACTCGATTGTCCCTCTAATCACTCTGATGCAGATGTATTCAAAAATCTAATCAAACATTTCATGAGAGTCCATGAGCTCATGTTGCGCAACATTTCTATAGGTTATGCAATTCTGTGAGTAAACAGAGTGAGGGCCTCTATTAAAAAGAGGAGGATCCCATCAGCTTCTCTAGGCTAGGCCTACTATATTTATTTCGCAACTTTCCTAATATTAAGCACATTCCGTCTCTTTAGCCTACCTGGCTGGCATGAAAATTAACCACGGGAAAATCGTCCTCCATTCGCTATTTAAGTGCATAGATGACATGTATTTTTTTCCGCTGCCCCTGTTTCGAGACAGGTGCATAATAATTGCCCATTCTAAATCAAAACAAACTTCACACATATATTATTTAGCATATGTAAAGACAAGATTAAATCATGAATAGTCTGATGGGTGACAATATTAGCCTATCACTTGTAAATTATATATTATCGCTTGTGAATGATGCCCAGCGTAAGGCAAGAAACAATGCCTTTTTTTGCAACTTTTTCTAATCATAGTCGCACACCTCATGTAGCGTTGGCCATTTTACAATTTTTTATTGAACCTTTATTTAACTAGGAAAGTCAGTTAAGAACAAATTATTATTTACAATGACAACTACCCCGGCCAAACTCTGCCCTAACCCGGACGACTCTGGGCCAATTGTGCACTGCACTATAGGACTCCTGATCACGGCCGGTTGTGATACAGCCTGAGATCGAACCAGATGCAGTGTGTAGAAAAGGCCACTAATCTTTCAATGGTCCTTCGAACCGGATGATGACTGAACCAAAGACAGGTGAAAAGGAAATGGAGGCGGAGAGGGAAGAATTGTCTCCACTGGAAGGAAGAAGAGAGGAGGAGAGAGCAGCTGAGGGAAAGGTCTTGGAACAAAGGAAATATCCAGGAGCTAAGCCTAAAGCAACAAAGGCTTCATCCTCAACCACCAGCAGCACCAGAAGAACCAGGCAAGCACCTGGTTATCTTAAGGATTATGTGGTCGAGTTTCTGACATCAAAGGGCAAGCCCACCAGAGCTCAAAGAGTTGATGGATCAACTATACGTTTCAGCCATCAACCATCTCCTTTGAGCCAAGGACCGGAAACTGCTTTGGAGCAGGAAAGTGGTCTACATGAAGAACCTATGGAGGAGGTAACTCCCACCGCACAGGTCGACCAGCTTCCAGAGGCAGGCTCCGCTCACCCCTTAACTAATGGGAAATCGTCGAAGCACTCTAGACGGAGTGGGAGTTCGACCAGTGGATACCCCTTTGGAAGTGGCCATGGCAGCCGCCATTCACTAGCCCTCAGCGATTCACAGACCGCAAGACAGGATGAAACTATTAGCTTTGGAAGAAATTGAGCGTCAGATTGAGGAGGAACGACAGGCTGACGAACGATGTCACCAATTGGATGTGCAGGCCCGTAGTGCTCTACAGGAAAGGGAATTCATTGCCAAGGACCTGGCACAGCAGCGACGGCACCGTCAAGCCAGAAGGGAATTGGAGGAGGCACGGGTGGTCTCATGCTTCCTGGAGAGGAACGAACAGGGAGTTGACCTGACCACCTCTCCACATGGACCTGAACTGTCTGCCTTTCTTTCTCAATCTGCCCCTCTGGTACAGCATGGCACACAGTCCACGGAGGCTCCGGCGTCAACAGCCAACACGGAGCACGGGAGACAGGCCGCTCCGCCAACGCCCTCTATGCCAGTGACACAAGTTAGCATTCCTCCATCTGGACAAAGCATCACTCCTTCGCCTTTCCGCCAATTACCAACCAAGGCAAATCTTTCCTTTCGTCCAGGGCCAGGCCAGTCCTCAAACAAAAGGTCGGAGGGCTCTCGCCCAATTCCGGCTGCCACAAATGGTGGGTCTGGGACAGTAGGGGACCGGCCCAATGAGGCCACAGTGGGCTCATCAGAAGTCCCGGGTTTATCCTTCACGCAACCAGAAGAGGGAGCCAACATTATGAAACTTCTAGTAGCCTCAGCCTATGGAATTCCCAGACCCAAACTGCCATACTTTGAAAACGGAAAGGAGAGTGAATTTGTCCTTTTGGAAATGGCATTGGAGAGCCTACTGGGTATTCACAGTCATCTGTCAGAACGCTACAAATACCAAGTACTAATGGATCATTTGCGGTTTCCCAGTGCATACAGGCTGGCCCAATCCTTTATGCACTCCGCAACACCATACACTGCAGCTCTCCAGGCCCTGAAAGCGAGATATGGTGAGCCACGTCAGCTAGTCCAAAATGAACTAAACAACATCCTGAATACGTCTCCAATTAAAATGGGAGACCATGCTGCCTTCCATGAATTCTCCCTGGCTGTCCAATCCCTGACCTCGATGCTCCAATCCGTTGACGGAGAAGACGGGAACGAACTGAAATGTGGCTCCCACGTGGACAGGCTTCTTAGCAAACTTCCAGTGTACCTCAGAGACAGTTTCATTGAACATTGTTTGAATAAGGGCATCCTGAAAGAGGGCTCGAGAAGCACCTATGCTCTTAGAGACCTGGCCGCATGGTTGGAGGTGAAGGCAAAGGCGAAGAGCATCGCTCACCAGATCACAATCTCAGCCATAGCCACCGGGGGAAGGAAGGAATTTGAACGCCAGGAGGGACAGAAAAGGCCAAATCCCACTACCATGTACTTAAATAGTGAGGCCCGGGAGGAACCCGGGAAGAAGACCCCTCTCAAGAGCAAGAACATCAAATTCCAGCTTTCCTGCCCATATTGCAATATGGCTCATGCCCCAGGGTAAAAAAGCTCACTCAAACTCAATTGAAGGCCTGGATCACTTCAGGCGAGCGATGCTACAAGTGTGCCCATAGCCATAAGGCGGAGACCTGCACATTGAGGAAATCCTGCAACCACTGTAAAGGAATCCATCTCACCGTGTTGCATGATCTAATTCCGCAAGCACAGAAGGAGCAGAGTATGCTCATGGTAGGAGCTGCAAAGGAGCTGTACCTCGACCAGCAGAACCGGTCTCCAAGGGTCATGTTGAAGGTGGTCAAGGTCACTCTGAAAAGTGAAGGGAGAAGCATTGATACATTCGCTGTTCTAGATGATGGGTCAGAAAGAACAATCATTCTCACGGCGGCCACCCGTCAGCTTAACCTGGAGGGGACCCCCGAGACCCTTAATCTCAGAACGTTGCGACATGATGTTATCCAAATGAAAGGCTCTGCTGTAACATTTAGCATTTCACCTTCAGGAAACAGGGACGTGGCCTATAACATCACCAATGCCTTCACGGCAGATGGCTTGAATCTCGCAGAGCACTCCTGCCCGGTAAGTGTTCTACAGAAACAATATCCTCATCTACGAGGATTGCCTCTTCCTAACCTGGCCAGAGTAGCGCCACTTATCCTGATTGGGTCAGACCACCCACATCTCGTCATCCCGACTGAGCCTATACGAGCTGGACCAGAAGGAGGGCCCATTGCTGTCCATACATCCTTGGGTTGGGCTGTGCAAGGTCCATCCCATCTACTTCTCTCCACCCAAGCTGTACAGTCACAGCAAGTCCTCTTCACCAGAAGCAATCCAGATGCAGCCACTAACCTCCTTCGGAATGTTGAGATGCTCTGGAAGATGGACACATTCTCCAACCGGAAGCTACAGGCGGTCACTCGCTCGAAACATGCCTCCTATGCATTAGACCTCCTGGAGAAGAGCACCACCACCACTGAAATGGATAGCGTTTGCAGGTATGCAACCCCACTGCTACGGGTGCCCAACCATCCTCCTCTGGCAACCACGACACGGGCTGTACTCCCACTACTGCGTGGAACGGAGCGACGCCTGGTGAAGAATCCTGAGCTTGCAGAAGTTCATAACCGAGAGATTCATAACCTTGTGAAGGCAGGCTTGTCCCAACCAGAGAACGAGTGGCCGACAGCCCCCAGGCGTACGGCCCCTCCGCAACCAACTGAAGCTCATGAGTTAAGGAGGTCCGCCCAATGCTACAGCATTTCTACGGAACCAACAACGGCTCTCCCTGACCTAACACAATCCCAAACACTGCCGGATCTGATCACCGCCACAAACCAGACCTCAGATGGGGTGGCTTCTATACCTACCTCCCTCGCGTCAGAGACACTACTCCTCCAGCAAGCACAAGCAGTTAGCTTCCCTGAGGAGTTAAAAGCTCTGAAAGCCGGTAGGGAAGTGGCTAAGGACAGCTGTCTTCTCTCTCTTACCCCAGAATATGATCCAATCCTTGGAGTGATCAGAGTCGGAGGGAGGCTGCGCCAAGCAGAGGTTTTGGACCCAGATGCTATCCACCCAATTATCATTGACTCCAAACCCTTGGGATATCTCTCTGCAGACATCGCTGACTCCGATCCGGTTACACCGACTATGCTCTTGATGGGACGCCGAGATGCGTCACTTCCTCAAGCCATGTATGCTGATACCAACCTCGTAGGCAGACGCCGGTGGCGACACAGCCAAATCTTAGCTGACCATTTTTGGGCCCGATTCATTCGGGATTACCTACCAAGTCTACAGCACAGAGGGAAATGGCGGAGAGAAATGGCCAGCCTGGAAACTGGCCAAGTAGTAATGATGGTGGACCCTCAGCTGCCTCGAGCCTCCAGGCCGGTGGGCCGTATAACTAAGACTATGCTTGGGACCGATGGTCGTGTTAGATCAGTGGAGATCCAGGTGAAGAACCGGACATATATCCGGCCAGTTGCCCGACTAATTCCTCTCCCTGAGATGACAGAGGACGGGGAGCAATGAGCCTTTTTTGAGGAGTGTGGAATTTAACAAATTTCCGGGGTGGCTGTAGAAAAGGCCCATAGAGTTGGTGGAATACTCCTTTAATTCATTGCCATTTACTCAGCTGGGCCAGGGGCGCTTTAATTAAGTCAGGTGGAAATGTCCAACAGATCTCAACTCCATAAAAGGAGGAAATTGCCATCGCCTGATCTCGCTGCTTTCTCTTCCTTAACTCCATCTGATCCAGAAGTTCTGTGCGTCCATGAATCCACACTACTCAGTAAATATGCCACTTTATGGTTAAAGGAATTCCTGCCTCAGTCCCATCCATTCCTCTGTCACCTGACACGTGACCACCTGTTCACCTTCACTGTCAGTCATCCTACCTGTCCAGCTACCCACACAGATTGCACTAATCTTTCACAGTGCCTTAGACCGCTGCACCACTCGGGAGGCCTGTGTTTTGATAAGGTCTGTGGCCAAATAACGTCTTAAAATTAAGCACATTTATACATTTCACAAGGGGTGTAGAGCCTAACTGGCATACATAAGCAGCTTGTGAGTTTCACCATAAAAAAACACCTTTATAATAAAAGCATTACATGCATAATCACATATGCGGTCACTTTTGATAATGTTGTTTTCCCGCTAATGGAACATTCGTGCTTATAGCCTACTGCCGTATGCGCATTGCTACACTTATAATGTGAAGAAATTGCTTAATAGTTTATCAACATTTTAAACTAAACGTTCTGATCTGTTCCGTCAACCTCATTGCGTAAAAACTTTTTTCTGATGCTAGTGGTTGTTTTCATTTGGGATCTATCACATCCCACAACTGTCCCAGACTCTGTTTGGAATATTTATTTCTCACACAGAATAGGTAAACTTTTGTAGTATATATATAATTTAGCCTTTATAAGCAAGTCAGCTTAGATCAAATTCTTATTTACAATGACGGCCTACCAGGAAACAGTGGGTTAACTGCCTTGTTCAGGGGCAGAATTACAGATTTTTACCTCATCAGCTCGGAGGTTCGAACCAGCAACCTTTCGGTTACTGGCCCAATGCTCTATGACATAGGCTAGTGCTTTTGCTGTTTGTTAGGCCTAATCATCTTGTTGGCTGATGAAAAGTAAATGTGGACAGTTCTTCCAATATCTTCAATATGCACCTCGGAATTGGATAAGGACATGTGCAGTTCCGTCCCCAATGTGTCTGTCTTCACTTGTAGCCTGTGAGAAAGACCCAATAACATGATGGAGAGCCATGTGAGTGAGAGGTGCTTCAGGGAATGCAGCAATCAGGGAGAAGCGAATTATAATTATTATATTCGGCCACTTGCCGCAAAAGGCATGGATTTTTTTAGGGGGCATTACGGCCACACAAAGGGGCTGCCCCCGGGAAATTTGAGGCATTATCAAGTGCTTGTCAAATTGTGAAGGAGAGACTGATGAAGTATGTATAGCCTGCGCAAAAAAAACGAAGCAGAGCTCATGCCTTTTATGTGACTTTTTAAAATCATAATTAGAGTTGAATCATGTAGTCTTACAATATATTGAAATCAAAACATATAGCCCAACGTTTGTAGAACAACTCAAGTTACATTATTAACTCTAAATTAGGAGTAACTATTTATTTGTTAATTATGGATCAGACTCTTTTTTTCTAACCTAAAATGACAAACCCAAATCTAACTGCCTGTAGCTCAGGACCTGAAGCAAGGATATGCATATTCTTGTAACCATTTGAAAGAAAACACGTTGAAGTTTGTGGAAATGTGAAAGTAATGTAGGAGAATAACACATTAGATCTGGTAAAAGATCATCATCTTTGAAATGGTAGAGAAAGGTCACAATGCACTATTCCAGGTTAAGCACAATTTTGATTTTGGCCATTAGATGGCAGCAGTGTGTGTGCAACGTTTTAGACTGATTCAATGAACCATTGCATTTCTGTTCAAATGGTGTATCAAGACTGCCCAAATTTGCTTAACTGTGCACTATCCTCAAACAATAGCATGGTATTCGCTCACTGTAATAGCTACTGTAAATTGGACAATGTAGTTAGATTAACAAGAATTTAAGCTTTCTGCCCATATCAGATATGACTATGTCCTAGGAAATGTTCTTGTTACTTACAGCCTCATGCTAATCACATTAGCTTAAGTTCGCTCAACCATTCCGTGGGGGGATACCGATCCCGTAGAGCTTAACCGCTCAACAGCGCACGTGCGCACTCCCTCATCGTTTGGAGAAAATATCCCTTCTATTTTACTCAGCTTTGTTCAATTGTATTATTCGTTATATAAAATAATATATAATAATGCCACAGAATTCTAAGTGAATCTTGCCTGCTAAATGAGCTAGTGTAGCCCACAGCCATATGGCATAGCCAGAGGAGGACCTAACATAAAGACAACTCAGAGTATGGTACATATTTTCTTCATATCATGTTTCTTTAGACCTGTCTAAAATAAATAATGGATTTATTGTGAAGGTTTAGGCTATAGGTCTGCATCAGTGGCTTGTAGGCTATGTGTTCAAGCCAGGAGATGCTAAATGTGCTTGTTAATTATCGGTCAATTACCGTGAGACTGGTTATTTGCTTGACCATCACCTGCTGACATAATTTTGTGACCGCCACAGCCCTAGTAGAGATCTACGGGTAAATTAGCAAAGTCCAGCCACTCTTTTGATACAGGATGCAGTGATGAGTATCAAAATTATCACAAATGAAGGGCATTATGGTAGATGGCATCCAAAATCTTAAGAGTAGTAGCAGCTGCACTTTGCTAAATAATAATATCACCATAATCAAGAAAATATAAAAAGGTTGACTGAATAATCTGTACAATCTGGTGCGTATTCGGAAGGGTGATGAGTGGAAGACGGCATTTAGCACCACCTCAGGTCATTATGAGTACCTTGTCATGCCATATGGGTTGATGAATGCTCCATCAGTTTTCCAATAATTTGTAGATGAGATCTTCAGGGACCTGCACGGGCAGGGTGTAGTGGTGTATATCGATGATATTCTGATATACTCCGCTACACGCGCCGAGCATGTGTCACTGGTGCGCAGGGTGCATGGTCGCCTGTTGGAGCATGATCTATATGTCAAGTCTGAGAAATGCTTGTTCTTCCAACAATCCATCTCCTTCCTAGGGCATCGGATTTCCACTTCAGGAGTGGAGATGGAGAGCGACCGCATTACAGCCGTGCGTAATTGGCCGACTCCAACCACGGTAAAGGAAGTGCAGCGTTTTTTAGGGTTTGCCAATTACTACCGGAGGTTTATCCGGGGTTTTGGTCAGGTGGCTGCTCCAATTACCTCACTTCTAAAGGGGGGCCCGGTGCGCTTGCAGTGGTCGGCTGAGGCGAACAGGGCTTTTGGGCACCTGAAGACTCTGTTTACCTCTGTGCCTGTGTTGGCTCATCCGGATCCCTCTTTGCCATTCATAGTGGAGGTGGACGCATCCGAAGCTGGGATAGGAGCAGTGCTCTCTCAGCGTTCGGGTACGCCACTGAAGCTTCGCCCCTGTGCTTTCTTTTCGAAGAAGCTCAGCCCGGCGGAGCGAAACTATGATGTGGGAAACCGAGAGCTGTTAGGTGTTGTAGAAGCCTTGAAGGTGTGGAGGCATTGGCTTGAGGGGGCTAAACACCCTTTTCTCATCTGGACTGACCCCCGCAATCTGGAGTACATCCGGCAGGCGAAGACACTGAATCTTCGCCAGGCAAGGTGGGCCATGTTTTTCACTCGTTTTGTGTTTACTCTTTCTTACAGACCAGGCTCCCAGAACGTTAAGGCAGACGCATTGTCTCGGCTGTATGACACAGAGGAGCGATCCATGGATCCCACTCCCATACTCCCAGCTTCGTGTCTGGTGGCGCCTGTAGTGTGGGAGCTGGACGCAGACATTGAGCGGGCGTCACATGCAGAGCCCTCTCCCCCTGAGTGTCCAGCTGGTCGTCTGTACGTTCCGTCTGCTGTCCGCGACCGATTGATCTATTGGGCTCACACGTTACCCTCCTCTGGTCATCCTGGGATAGGTCGGACGATGCGCTGTCTTGATGGGAGGTACTGGTGGCCCACTTTAGCTAAGGACGTGAGGATTTATGTTTCTTCCTGCTCGGTGTGCGCCCAGTGCAAGGCTCCTAGACACCTGCCCAGAGGTAAGCTACAACCTCTACCCGTTCCTCAACGGCCGTGGTCGCACCTGTCGGTGGATTTTTTGACTGATCTTCCACCTTCACAGGGTTACACCACGATCCTGGTCGTTGTGGATCGGTTTTCGAAGTCCTGTCGTCTCCTCCCTTTGCCCGGTCTCCCTACGGCCTTACAAACTGCAGAGGCCCTGTTTACACACGTTTTCCGGCACTATGGGGTGCCTGAGGATATAGTGTCTGATCGGGGTCCCCAGTTCACATCAAGGGTCTGGAAGGCGTTCATGGAGCATCTGGGGATCTCGGTTAGTCTTACCTCAGGTTTTCACCCCGAGAGTAATGGGCAGGTGGAGAGAGTTAACCAGGATGTGGGTAGGTTTCTGCGGTCTTATTGCCAGGATCGGCCGGGGGAGTGGGCGAAGTTCGTGCCCTGGGCAGAGATGGCTCAGAACTCGCTACTTCACTCCTCCACTAACCTTTCCCTAATACACATTGAAAAGGAGTATCAGCTGGTTCTGGCTCCTTGGCATCAGAGCCAGACCGAGGCTCCTGCGGTGGACAATTGGTTTAGGCGCGCTGAGGAAACCTGGGAGGCAGCCCACGTCCACCTTCAGCGCGCCATAAGGCGCCAGAAAATTGTCGCCACAGTGAGGCCTCAGTGTTCGCACCAGGGGACAGGGTCTGGCTCTCGACCCGAAACCTGCCCCTCCGCCTGCTCTGCCGGAAGCTGGGTCCGCGGTTTGTGGGGCCGTTTAAAGTCCTGAGGAGAGTGAACGAGGTATGTTATAGGTTACAACTGCCCACTAATTACCGTATTAACCCCTCGTTCCATGTCTCTCCTCAGGCCGGTGGTGGCTGGCCCACTCCAGCAGGCTGAAGTGCGTGATGTTCCTCCGCCTCCTCTAGACATCGAGGGGGTCCCGGCGTACTCTGTTCGATCCATTTTTGATTCGAGACGTCGGGCGAGGGGCCTTCAGTACCTCGTGGACTGAGAGGGTTACGGGCCGGAGGAGAGATGCTGGGTTCCGGTGGAGGACGTGTTAGATCCTTCCATGTTATCAGAATTCCACCGTCTCCATCCGGATCACCCTGCACCTCGCCCTCCGGGTCATCCCCGAGGCCGGTGTCGACGCGCTGCTGGAGCAGCGTCAGGGGGGGGGGGGGGGGGGGGGTACTGTCACGACTTCTGCCGAAGTCGTTGCCTCTCGTTGCTCATTTTTTCATTTTCCATTGGTTTTGTCTTGTCTTCCCACACACCTGTTTTCAATCCCATTCATTACCTGTTGTGTATTTAACCCTCTGTTTCCCCTCATGTCTTTTTCAGATTGTTTATTGTCAGTGTAGTGTTTTTTGTATAGATGCGCGACGGGTCTTCGTACCCATATTTGTTTACATTCATTTTTCTTATTAGTGTTATGGAGCATGTTACTTGGACATTTATTAAAATACATTTTACACTCCGTTTGACTCTCCTGCGCCTGACTTCCCTGCCACCTATACACATATCTCTGACAGCTATGCCCAGGCCTTAACCCTGGTTTACATTCGAAATACATTTCTCAGATAAAAGAGCAAAGTTGTACATTTACCAAGGATTCAAGAATCTTAGCTAGACAAGGAAGCCTTGAAATGGGTTATTAAGATCATTACTATCCACTGCCTTATGGAGCACAAGAGCTGATTTTCATATTTTTTTAAAATATAACCCTTTCCACAGAGGGTTCTACCCGGTGCCAAAAACGGTATTCCTGTAGGGACAGCCAAAGAACCCTTTCGGAACCCTTTTTCTAAGAGTGTACAATGCCTGGAAAAAATAAGAAATAGGCTGTTCCAAATGACGCACATAGGGCTCTGGTCAAAAGTGGTGCTCTATGTATGGAATAGGGACCCATTTGGGATGCATTCACAGACTGGAAGAAATTAAAAAGAAATGGCACAAGAAAAATAGTAAAAACATATTCAATGGTTCACAGAATATTATGGGGAACAAAAAAATACTTTCCCTTACATGCCTGGTGGTTTCCTTTGTATTGTTGTGTCTGAAAAATGTAGTGTGTTGCATCTCGATGGGATGCTCAACCTATTTAGGCCAGTCTGCTGAATGGAACACACTCCCTCACAACACCTCAACTCTAGTCTGCTCTGGCTTATTATTGCTTGTAGGTTTTCAACATTCCGGTAACCCAAATTCCACAAATCCTGGTTAGAAGATTTCACATTTCCTCCTTATTCCCTCCTGATTTTGAGAATCTTCCAAATGTGATTTCTGGAAAAAACCTGTGATTGTGGGTAACGTTTTTTCAACCCTTGTGGATAGGTTTGATTTAAAAACATTTTCATTGCATATTAGACATGCGCTACAGTATGAATGTCTTGATATCTTGGATTTACTGTAAAATTCCCTGACGCAACGAGACATGTGTGTACCCAATCGATAATGAGTTATTATAACTTATAAATATGATGTTTACTATGGTTGGTGTTTAATGGAATTAGGACATGTGGGCTTCTTGGAGAGATAGTAGCAGAAATCCTTGAGCCTCGGGATAGGAGGGTTTAGAGTGCATCCGAAATGGTTCCCTATTCCCATATGGGCCCTGGTCAAATGTAGTGTACTATGAAGGGAATAGGGTACCATTTAGGATGCAAGACATATTCTCAGTGCTGCAGCTAACCCAGTTTTTAGACCAGGCAGTTTTTGAAATAAACTTCCAGCCAAAAGTCAGCAGGCTCGCTCTCCAGCTGGTTTTGATTGTTTGACTAAATCATGAATGTATTTTTTATTAAATCATGATGGTTCCATGTCCGCTCCTTATGTGAATTCTCTGAAATCAGCCAATCCTCCATGGCTTCACAATATGGTTTAACCACGTCCGATTTTTATCGACTTATTCTCTAATTTCATTTCCGCCTTTCTATCGGTCCTCTCTCTTTCTTAGCTTTGTTAATTTTATTGTCTCCAGGCTATTCTTTGCCTCAATTCCATTCAGTTTAATTGTAATGGCTTTAATAATAAAAAAAACAGTTATTGATGCCATGCCAAAGATATCATGCGATAGAAGCCCTCAAAAAAGGGACAACTATTTTGTATCTTTCTCATCATTTCTATCCTATCTCTCGGGTCTCTCTCTTTTCTGTCTATCCCTTTCTCTCTATCCCCCTCTCCTCTTTGTATATATATTTCCCCCTCTCAACTCTCCCACTCTCTCTTGTACTCTGAAATAATTTCAAGAAGAGAGAGCGATAAAGGGAGATAGAGAGGGAGAGAGAAGGGTAGGGAGAGAGACTAAGAGAGTGAGAAGGGGGGAGAGAGAGAGAGGGGGGGGGGAGAGGGAGAGGGAAGGAGAAAGCGGGGGAGAGAGAGGGGGAGAGAGAAAGCACAGGGGGAGAGAGAGGGGGAGAGAGAGAGGGGGAAGAAAGAGAGTGGGGGGGGTCTATAAATAGAGAAGGAAACCATCGCAAAGCAGATCCTTCCCTACATGATGGTTGGTAAGAGACCACTGGAGTGTTTGTGCCACTTTCTCGTTCCTTCTGGCTCTCCATCTCTCAATTTAATTTAAATTTAAGGGCTTTATTGGCATGGGAAACATACGTTAACATTTCCAAAGCAAGTGAAATAGATAAGTGAAATAAACAACAAAAATTATCAGTAAACATTACACTCACAGAAGTTCCAAAATAAATACATTTCACATGTCATATTATGTCTATATACAGTGTTGTAACGATGTGCAAATAGTTCAAGTACAAAAGGGAAAATAAATCAACATGAATATGGGTTGTATTTACAATGCTGTTTGTCCTTCACTGGTTTCCCTTTTCTTGTGGCAACAGGTCACAAATATTACTGCCATGATCATGATATTTCACCTAATAGATATGGGAGTTTATCAAAATTGGATTTGTTTTCAAAGTCTTTGTGGGTCTATGCAATCTGATGGAAATATGTGTCTCTAATATAATTATACATTTGGCAAGAGGTTAGGTAGTGCAGCTCATTTTTCACCTCATTTTGTGGGCAGTGTGCACATAGCCAGTCTTCTCTTGAGAGCCAGTTCTGCCTATGGTGGCCTCTCTTAATAGCAAGGCTATGGTCACTGAGTCTGTACATACAGTGCATTCAGAAAGTATTCAGACTCCTTGACTTTTTCCACATTTTGTCACATTTTGTTTGCTATGGAAAAATACAATTTACGTAAGTATTCGGACCCTTTCCTCAGTACTTTACTGAAGCACCTTTGGCAGCAATTACAGCCTCGAGTCTTCTTGGGTATGATGCTACAAGCTTGGCACACCTGTATTTGGGGAGTTTCTCCCATTCTTCTCTGCAGATCCTCTCAAGCTCTGTCATGTTGGACTTGAGCTTCACTGCACATCTATTTTCAGGTCTCTCCAGAGATGTTTGATTGGGTTCAAGTCCAGGCTCTGGCTGGGCCACTAAAGGACATTCAGAGACTTGTCCCGAAGCCACTCCTGCATTGTCTTGGCTGTGTGCTTAGGGTTGTTGTCCTGTTGGTAGGTGAACCTTCGCCCCAGTCTGAGGTCCTGAGCAATTTGGAGCAGGTTTTCATCAAGGATCTCTCTGTATTTTCCACCATTCATCTTTCCCTCGATCCTGACTAGCCTCCCAGTCCCTGCCGCTGAAAAACATCCCCACAGTATGATGCTGCCACCACCATGTTTCCTCCAGATGTGACACTTGGCATTCAGGCCAAAGGGTTCAATCTTGGTTTCATCAGACCAGAGAATCTTGTTTCTCATGGTCTGAGAGTCTTTGTATGCCTTTTGGCAAACTCCAAGCGGGCTGTCATTTGCCTTTTGCTGAGGAGTGGCTTTCGAATAGTGGGGAAAGATATACAGATAGGTTTTGGTGGTATTTACAATGTTGTTTGTTCTCTACTGGTTACCCTTTTCTCATGGCAACAAGCCACACATCTTGCTGCTGTGATTGCACATTGTGGTATTTTGCCCAACAGATATGTGAGTTTATCAGTGTTGCATTTGTTTTCAAATTCTTTGTTGGTCTGTGTGATCTGTTGGAAATATGGCTCTCTAATGTGGTCATACAGTACATTCAGAAAGTCTTCAGACCCCTTCACTTTTTCCACACTTTGTTACGTCTAAAATTGATTCAATTGTTTTTTTTTCCTCATCAATCTACACACAATACCTAATAATGACAAAGCAAAAACAGATTTTTAGAAACCCCGGACCTCACAGCCATAGAGGGCATTAGGTTCTACAACTTATTGAAGTATTTTTAGCCAGATCCAAATTGGAATGTCGAATTTGATGTTCCTTTTGATGGCATAGAAGGCCCTTCTTGCCTTCTCTCTTAGATTGTTCACAGCCATGTGGAAATTACCTGGGGTGTTAATATTTAGGCCGAGGTAGGCATAATTCTTTGTGTTCTAGGGCAACATTGTCTAGATAAAATTTGTATTTATTGTCCTGGCAACTGGACCTTTTTTGAAAACCCATTATTTTTGTATTACTGAGATATACTGTCAGAGCCCAAGTTTGACAGAATCTTTGCAGAATATGTAGGTGCACTCCTTGGTTGGGGACAGAAGCACCTGATCATCAGCAAACAGTATACATTTGATTTCTGAGTCCATTAGGGTGAGGCAGGGTGCTGCAGACTGTTCTAGCGCCCTCACTAATTCATTGATATATATGTTGAAAAGGGTTGGGCTCAAGCAGCAGGAAAGAAATCTGTATGTTTATTGCCGATTTTAAACTTGTTGTTAATGTCCATAGATTTTATAATGTCATGTTTTTCCTTCACCACTTTCCATACATTTGTATAGCAGACCCTCATGCCAAATTGAGTTAAGCTTTTATTGAAATGAGCTAAATACAAGAAGTCTTTGCTTTTGTTTTTGTTTATTTCTTTGTCAATAAATGTGTGCAGAGTGTATACATGTCTGTCGTATGGTATTTTGACATTTGCTAATTTGACATTTGCTCAGGACATAGTTTTTACTGAGGAAATGTTGGAGTCTGCTGTTGATGATACTGCAGATGATTTTTCTGAGATTGCTGTTGACACAGATTGCACAGTAATTATTAGGGTCCAATTTGTCTCCAGTTTTGTGGATTGGGGTGACCAGAACTTATTTCCAAATATTGTGGATCAAAGCTGATTTTGTGGCCTGTATTTTTAATCATTTAATTTAGGATACCATCAACACCACAAGCCTTTTTAGGTTGGAGGGTTTGTATTTTGTCCTGTAGCTCATCCAATGTAATTGGAGAATTCAGTGGGTTCTGGTAGTCTTTAATAGCTGACTCTACGTTTGGTAAATGATCATGTATAGAAGGTAAGAAATATAGGAAACAGCATCTCTACTCCGCTGATCCTCAACACTGGGGCCCCAAGAGTGCGTTCTCAGTCCTCTCCTGTACTCCCTGTTCACCCACGACTGTGTGGCCATGCACGCCTCCAACTCATCAAGTTTGCAGATGACACTACAGTGGTTGATTTTTTTCACTTTTATTTAACCAGGTAGGCTAGTTGAGAACAAGTTCTCAATTAGAACTGCGACCCAGCCAAAATAAAGCAAAACAGTGCGACACAAACAACAACACAGAGTTACAAATGGAATAAACAAACATTCAGTCAATAACACAATAAAAAAAAGTATATCTACAGTGTGTGCAAATGAGGTAAGGGAGGTAAGGCAATAAATAGGCCATAGTGGCGAAATAATTACAATTTAGCAATTAAACACTGGAGTGATAGATTACCAACAATGACAAGACATCCTACAGGGAGGAGGTGAGGGCCCTCGTAGTGTGGTGTCAGGAAAATACCCTCTCATGCAATGTCAGCAAAACAAAAGAGATGATCATGGACTTCAGGAAACAGCAAAGGGAGCCCCTCCCCCCCCCCCCTCCCAATGCACATTGACAGGACAGCAGTGGATAAGGTGGAAAGTTTTAAGTTCTTCAGTGTACATATCACAGAGACTCTGGTGAAGAATGAGCAACAGCACCTCTTCAACCTCAGGAGGCTGAAAAAATGTGGCTTGTCGCCTAAAACCCTCACTAACTTTTACAGGTGCACAATCAAGAGCATCCTGTCAGGCTGTATCACCGCCTGGTACGGAAACTGCCTACAACCGCAGGGCTCTCCAGAGGGTGGTGCGGTCTGCACAAAGTATCAACGGGGACAAACTACCTGCCCTCCATGACACCTACCTGCTGTCACAGGAAGGCAAAAAATATCATCAAGGACAATAACCACCCGAGCCACTACCTGTTTACCCCGCTTCCATCCAGAAGCCAAGGTCAGTGCAGGTGCATCAAAGCTGGGACAAAGAGATTGAAAAACAGCTTCTATCTCAAGGCCATCAGATTGTTAAACAACCACCACTAGCACAGAGCATTGACTGCCTACCTACAGACTTGATATCATTGGCCACTTTAATAAATGAAACACTACAGACTTTAATAATGCCACTTTAAGAATGATTACATATCTCGCATTACTCATCTCATATTTATATACTGTATACTGTATCCTTCACTATCTATTCTTTACTATCTATTGCATCTTAGCCGCTCTGTCACTGCTCATCCATATATTTTATACTTATATATTCTTATCCCATTCCTTTACTAGATTGTGTGTATTAGGTTTTGTTGTGTAATTGTTAGATATTACCTGTTAGATACTGCTGCACTGTCAGATCTAGAATAACAAGCATTTCGCTACACTCGCAATAACATCTGCAAACCATGTGAATTTGACCAATAAAATTTGCTTTGATTTGATAGGTTTTGGGTTTTGGTTCTTTGTTATATGGCCGAAAAGGTTGGAGAAATTGTTATCCATACATCTCCATTTTGGATAGGTAGCTCTTTGTGTTGTTGTTTCCTCCTGTAGCTATAACTAGGAAAATCAAAGTTCCAAAGACTCGGTTGCAGTGATTCCTATGTTGAAGATGTTAAGAACACTTGCTAGTCTGTGGAGTGTAATGAGGAGCAACCAAACGCTGCATTTGACATATTTATGAAATTGCTTATACCAGTTACTAATAAGCATGCACCCATTAAGAAAATGACTGTAAAAACGGTTAAATCCCTGTGGATAGATAAGGGGGATGAGGCAAAAGGAATGGCAAATAAGTCTGGCTGCACAGCCGATTGGCAAACATACAGTAAATTGAGAAATCATGTGAATAAACTTAACAAAAAGAAGGAGAAATTGTACCGTGAAACAAAAATAAATGGCAGGTAGCCCAGTGGTTAGAGAGGGGAGGCAGGTAGCCTAGTGGTTAGAGAGGGGAGGCAGGTAGCCTAGTGGTTAGAGAGGGGAGGCAGGTAGCCTAGTGGTTAGAGAGGGGATGCAGGTAGCCCAGTGGTTAGAGAGGGGAGGCAGGTAGCCTAGTGGTTAGAGAGGGGAGGCAGGTAGCCTAGTGGTTAGAGAGGGGAGGCAGGTAGCCTAGTGGTTAGAGAGGGGAGGCAGGTAGCCTAGTGGTTAGAGAGGGGAGGCAGGTAGCCTAGTGGTTAGAGAGGGGAGGCAGGTAGCCTAGTGGTTAGAGAGGGGAGGCAGGTAGCCTAGTGGTTAGAGAGGGGAACCAGGTAGCCCAGTGGTTAGAGAGGGGAGGCAGGTAGCCCAGTGGTTAGAGAGGGGAGGCAGGTAGCCTAGTGGTTAGAGAGGGGAACCAGGTAGCCTAGTGGTTAGAGAGGGGATGCAGGTAGCCTAGTGGTTAGAGAGGGGAGGCAGGTAGCCTAGTGGTTAGAGAGGGGAACCAGGTAGCCCAGTGGTTAGAGAGGGGAGGCAGGTAGCCCAGTGGTTAGAGAGGGGAGGCAGGTAGCCTAGTGGTTAGAGAGGGGAGGCAGGTAGCCTAGTGGTTAGAGAGGGGAGGCAGGTAGCCTAGTGGTTAGAGAGGGGAGGCAGGTAGCCTAGTGGTTAGAGAGGGGAACCAGGTAGCCTAGTGGTTAGAGAGGGGAGGCAGGTAGCCTAGTGGTTAGAGAGGGGAACCAGGTAGCCTAGTGGTTAGAGAGGGGAGGCAGGTAGCCTAGTGGTTAGAGAGGGGAGGCAGGTAGCCTAGTGGTTAGAGAGGGGAGGCAGGTAGCCTAGTGGTTAGAGAGGGGAGGCAGGTAGCCTACTGGTTAGAGAGGGGAACCAGGTAGCCTAGTGGTTAGAGAGGGGAGGCAGGTAGCCTAGTGGTTAGAGAGGGGAGGCAGGTAGACTAGTGGTTAGAGAGGGGAGGCAGGTAGCCTAGTGGTTAGAGAGGGGAGGCAGGTAGCCCAGTGGTTAGAGAGGGGAGGCAGGTAGCCTAGTGGTTAGAGAGGGGAACCAGGTAGCCTAGTGGTTAGAGAGGGGATGCAGGTAGCCTAGTGGTTAGAGAGGGGAGGCAGGTAGCCTAGTGGTTAGAGAGGGGAGGCAGGTAGCCCAGTGGTTAGAGAGGGGAGGCAGGTAGCCTAGTGGTTAGAGAGGGGAGGCAGGTAGCCTAGTGGTTAGAGAGGGGAGGCAGGTAGCCCAGTGGTTAGAGAGGGGAGGCAGGTAGCCTAGTGGTTAGAGAGGGGAACCAGGTAGCCTAGTGGTTAGAGAGGGGATGCAGGTAGCCTAGTGGTTAGAGAGGGGAGGCAGGTAGCCTAGTGGTTAGAGAGGGGAGGCAGGTAGACTAGTGGTTAGAGAGGGGAGGCAGGTAGCCTAGTGGTCAGAGGGGGGAGGCAGGTAGCCTAGTAGTTAGAGAGGGGAGGCAGGTAGACTAGTGGTTAGAGGGGGGAGGCAGGTAGCCTAGTGGTCAGAGGGGGGAGGCAGGTAACCTAGTGGTTAGAGAGGGGAGGCAGGTAGCCTAGTGGTTAGCGCGTTGGACTTGTAACCGAAAGGTTGCAAGATTGAATCCCCGAGATGACAAGGTAAAAAACTGCCGCTCTGACCCTGAACAAGGCAGTTCTCTGTTCCTAGGCCGTCATTGAAAATAAGAATTTGTTCTTAATTGACTTGCCCATGTTAAATAAAGGTAAAATGTAAAAATATATATATACAAAAGTATGTGGACACCCCTTCAAATTAGTTGCTGACAGGTGTATAAAATCAAGCACACCGCCATGCAATCTCCATAGACAAACAGTGGCTTTAGAATGGCCTTACTAAAGAGCTTGGTGACTTTCAACGTGGCACCATCATAGGATGCCACCTTTCCAACAAGTCAGTTCGTCAAATTTTTGCCCAACTGTGCTGTTAATGTGAAATGGAAACGTCTAGGAGCTACAACGGCTCAGCCGCGAAGTTGTAGGACACACAAGCTCGCTGAAGCAAGTAAAAACCATCTGTCCTTGGTTGCAACACTGACTACCGAGTAACAAACTGCCTCTGAAAGCAATATCAGCACAAGAACTGTTTGTCGGGAGCCTCATGAAATGGGTTTCCATGGCACACAAGCTTAAGATCACCATGTGAAATGCCAAGCTTTGGCTGGAATGGTGTAAAGCTCACTGCCATTTGACTCTGGTGCCGTGGAAACGTGTTCTCTGGAGTGATGAATCACGCTTCACCATCTGGGACTGTTTTTCATGGTTCAGGCCCCTTAGTTCCAGTGAAGCGAAATCTTAACGCTACAGCATATAATGACATTGTTGACAATTCTGTGCTTCCAACTTTGTGGCAACAGTTTGGGGAAACTCAACAAGAAGGTCTGATTTCATTATTACTTGTCACGGATCCCTCCGGAACATTCATCACGCACACCTGTCGACCTATTCCCACTGATTAGTATTTGTATATATGTGCCCTTTGGTTTCCATTGGGCTGTCGATTATTGTTACAATGTCTGTTGGTGCGTGTGAGTACCTTTGCTGTGTGTTTTGGGCTTTCGTGACCTTGTGGATTGCGCAGATGATTACGGGTCTCGTCCCGTGAGTTAATCATTGTGCGCGTGTTATTTATTCGAGGTACTCCTCGCTCTTTTGTTTGGGTTTCTACCCTGTGTTTTGTGTAATGTTTGTTTGGTCTTCGTCATCGTGCCTTTACACGGCACGCCGTAATTTGTGTGTAATAAAAAAAACTATTACGCATTCCTGTGCATGTCTCCTGATCCTCTATGCCAACGTGACTGAATAATTGACCATTAAGGGAGACAACGGGAATGGCCGACCGAGACGCTGCGACTGGTCCGTCCGGCACCGCCGCAACTTCGGCAGCTGCAACTGGGCCGTCCGATTTCGTCACAACGGTTCCATCCGACGACACCACTACAGCAGCCACCTCTGGCCCGTCTGACGCCATCACAACCGGTCCGTCCGACACCACTGTTACTGGTCTGTCCGACGCAACTTCGGCAGCGGCAACTGGCCCATCCGACGACGACACAACTTCAGCAGCTGCATCGGGTCCTGATCGACCCATACTGCGTTCCTGTGATCGTCCTCGAGACTAGTGTCTTTAGCGCGTCAGGGGGGGATACTGTCACGGATCCTTCAGGAACTTTCATCAAGCACACCTGTCCCCTATTCCCACTGATTAGTATTTGTATATATGTGCCCTTTGGTTTCCATTGGGCTGTTGATTATTGCTACAATGTCTGTTGGATAGACGAGGCAAAAGCAAGGGGGGAAAGTAAGGAACTTGTCTGTCTGCATTAAAGACCAAAATTGGTTAAAGAAAATTGTGATGAAGAAAAATATATACCAGTTTAATTTAAGGACAAAAAAATTGACAGCTGTGCCATATAGATTGCAAAATAGTTGGGAAGAGATTTCTGATGTACCGATTCCATGGCACATGGTTTATGAACTAATACGCAAATCGTCAACGGATTCAAAACATAGAAATGTTCTATTTGAATTATTATATAAAATTCTGGCAACCAATAGAATGTTATATTCTATTCCTGTCTGGGTTGCCCCCCCCCCCCATGTTTTGGCCGGGTATGCTTCTCAATCAGGGACAGCTGTCTATCATTGTCTCTGATTGGGGATCATACTTAGGTAGCCCTTTTTCCCTCCTTTCAGTGTGGGTAGTTAACTTTGTTAGTGGCACGTAGCCCTGTAAGCTTCACGGTTGTTTTTCGTTTGTTGTTTTGTTAGTGACATTTTAAATAAAAATAGAAATGTACGCTCACCACGCTGCACTTCGGTCCTCTTCTTTCGACGGCCGTGACAGAACTACCCACCACCAAAAGACCAAGCAGCGTGCGCCAACCTGGAGGACGAGCTGGACCGGGGAGGAGAGAATGGCAGGGGACAAGACCCGAAAGGCAGCTCCAAAAATAATTTTTCGGAGTTTAGACCTGAGCCAACTTCCCGTGCTTACCGTTGCGAGCGTCGTACTGGTCAGGCACCGTGTTATGTGGTGGAGCGCACAGTGTCTCCAGTGCGTGTTCAAAGCCCGGTGCGCTACCTTCCAGCTCCCCGAATCGGCCGGGCTAGAGTAGGCATCCAGCCAGGTCGGAGGGTGCCGGCTCAGCTCATCTGGCCGCAAGTACGTCTCTACGGCCCAGGATATCCTGCGCCGGCTCTGCGCACTGTGTCTCCGGTGCGTCTGCACAGCCCAGTGCGTCCTGTGCATGCGCCCCAAAATAACCATCCAGCCAGGACGGGTTGTGCCAGCTCTACGCTCGAGACCTCCAGTGCACCTCCACGGCCCAGTGTATCCGGTGCCTCCGCCAAGAACAAAGCCTCCAGTATGTCTCCCCAGTCTGGTGAGGCCTGTGCCTGCTCCCAGAGCCAGGCCTCCTGTGTGTCCCTAACAGTCCGAAGCCTCCAGTGATGATCTATGGCACGAAGCCTCCAGTGATGATCCATGGCACGAAGCCTCCAGTGATGATCCATGGCACGAAGCCTCCAGTGATGATCCATGGCACGAAGCCTCCGGTGATGATCCATGGCACGAAGCCTCCGGTGATGATCCATGGCACGAAGCCTCCGGTGATGATCCATGGCACGAAGCTTCCGGTGATGATCCATGGCACGAAGCCTCCAGTGAGGACTCATAGTCCGGAGCCCCCAGCGACGGCCTCCAGTCCGGAGCCTCCAGCGACGGTCTATCCTGTGCCTCCTCCAGGGACCAGGCCTTCAGTAGGTCTCCCTAGCCTGGTGAGTCCGGTGCCTGCTCCACGGGCGAATCCAGGGCCTCCAGCAAGGGTGCCCAGTCCGGGGCCAGAAGCGAGGGTGCCCAGTCCGGTGCCTGCTCCACGGGCCAGTCCGGGGCCCGCAGCAAGGGTGCCCAGTCCGGGGCCCGCAACGAGGGTGCACAGTTCGGGGCCTGCAACGAGGGTGCCCAGTCTGGGGCCCGCAGTGAGGGTGCCCAGTCCGGGACCCGCAACGAGGGTGCCAAGTCCGGGGCCCGCAACGAGGGTGCCCAGTCCAGGGCCCGCAACGAGAGTGCCAAGTCCGGGGCCCGCAATAAGGGTACCCAGTCCGGGACCCGCAGAGAGGGTCCCCAGTCCGGGGCTCTCCGGGGTTGGCGGTGAGGGTCCCCACACCAGAGGCGCCACCAAAGTGGGGTGAGCCAGAGTTGGAGTGTGGTCTACGTCCCGCACCAGAGCCGCCACCGCGGATAGATGCCCACCCGGACCCTCCCCTATAGGTTCAGGTTTTGCGGCAGGAGTCCGCTCCTTTGAGGGGGTACTGTCAAGGCCTGTCCTTAGAGAGACGTTTTATTTCTCTATTTGGTTAGGTCAGGGTGTGATGTGTGGTGGGCATTCTATGTTTTGTTTTCTAGGTTTCTTTATTTCTATGTTTTTGCCGGGTATGCTTCTCAATCAGGGACAGCTGTTTATCGTTGTCTCCGATTGGGAATCATACTTAGGTAGCCATTTTTCTCTCCTTTCAGTGTGGGTAGTTAACTTTGTTAGTGGCACTTAGCCCTGTAAGCTTCACGGTTGTTTTTCGTTTATTGTTTTGTTGGCAACATTTTAAATAAAAAGACAAATGTACACTCACCACGCTGCACTTTGGTCCTCTTCTTTCGACGGCCGTGACAGTGGCGGAGATCTGTGTGGGCTATACTCGGCCTTGTCTCAGGATGGTAAGTTGGTGGTTGAAGATATCCCTCTAGTGGTGTGGGGACTGTGCTTTGGCAAAGTGGGTGGGGTTATATCCTGCCTGTTTGGCCATGTCCGGGGGTATCATCGGATGGGGCCACAGTGTCTCCTGGCCCCTCCTGTCTCAGCCTCCAGTATTTATGCTGCAGTAGTTTCTGTGTTGCGGGGCTAGGGTCAGTCTGTTATATCTGGAGTGCTTCTAAACCTGCATTGCTTGCTGTTTGGGGTTTTAGGCTGGGTTTCTGTATCCGGTGTCCTGTGAGAATTTAAGTATGCTCTCTCTAATTCTCTCTTTCTTTCTATCTCTCTCTCAGAGGACCTGAGCCCTAGGACCATGCCTCAGGACTACCTGGCATGATGACTCCTTGTTGTCCCCAGTCCACCTGGCTGTGCTGCTGCTCCAGTCTCAACTGTTTTGTCTGTGGCTATGGAACCCTGACCTGTTCACTGAGATTATTATTATTTGACCATGCTGGTCATTTATGAACATTTGAACATCTTGGCCATGTTCTGTTATAATTGCCACCCGGCACAGCCAGAAGAAGAATGGCCACCTCTCATAGCCTGGTTCCTCTTTAGGTTTCTTCCTAGGTTTTTGCCTTTCGAGGGAGTTTTTCCGAGCCACTGTGATTCTACACCTGCATTGCTTGCTGTTTGGTGTTTTAGGCTGGGTTTCTGTACAGCACTTTGATATATCAGCTGTAAGAAGGACTACATTTGATTACATTTTTAAATGTTTTATTTTATATATTTGAGGGATACAACCTTACAAGCTCTGCAGATTTTGCTGCAAAAAGACAGGCATTAGATTATTATTTTGGTACTGTCCATATGTACAATTGAAGTCGGAAGTTTAAAACCCATTTTTTCAACCACTACACACATATCTTGTTAAAACCTCTTGGTGTTAGGGGGAAGTATTTTCATTTTTGGAAAAAAAACATTCCCGTTGTAAACGGGATATTTTGTCAGGAAAAGATGCTAGAATATGCATATAATTGACAGCTTTGGATAGAAAACACTCTAATGTTTCCAAAACTGTAAAGATATTGTCTGTGAGTATAACAGAATTGATGTTGCAGGCGAAAGCCTGAGTAAAAATCCAATCCGGAAGTGCCCCAGGTTTTGAAAGCACTGCGTTCCAATGACTCCCTATTCAGCTGTGAATGTACCATCAAAGAGCTTACACTTTCTACGTATTCCCAAAGGTGTCTACAGCATTGTGACGTAGTTTTACGCATTTCTGTTGAAGAATAGCCGTGGGCGGCCACATTGCGTAAGTGGTCACATGGTGGCTCCGAGAGAGATTCTTGCGTAAAATACAGAGGTAGCCATTACTCCAATCGGTCCTAGTGAAAAACGAATTGTCCCGACGGATATATTATCGAATAGATATTAGAAAAAACACCTTGAGGATGGATTCTAAACAACGTTTGCCATGTTTCTGTTGATATTATGGAGCTAATTTTGAATATTTTTCGGCGTTGTGGTGACCGCAATTTCCGGGCGATTTCTCAGCCAAACGTGAAGAACAAACGGAGCTATTTCGCCTACAAAAATAATATTTTGGGAAAAAATTTACTTTGGCTGTCTACCTGGGAGTCTCGTGAGTGAAAACATCCGAAGTTCATCAAAGGTAAATGATTCAATTTGATTGCTTTTCTGATTTCCGTGACAAGGTTGCCTGCAGCTAGCAAGGCATAATGCTATGCTAGGCTATGATAAACTTACACTAATGCTTGTCTAGCGTTGGCTGTAAAGCATATTTTGAAAATCTGAGATGACAGGGTGATTAACAAAAGGCTAAGCTGTGTTCCAATATATTTCACTTGTAAATTTTCATGAATAGGAATATTTGCTTGGAAGATTTATGTCCGTTGCATTATGCTAATTAGTGTCAGATGATGACAACGGTCCCATTCATGGGATGGAGTGTCACTACAGGTTAACAAACTATAGTTTTGGCAAGTCGGTTAGGACATCTACTTTGTGTATGACAACACGTCATTTTTCCAACAATTGTTTACAGACAGATTATTTCACTGTATCACAATTCCAGTGGGTCAGAAGTTTACATACACTAAGTTGACTGTGACTTTAAACAGTTTGGAAAAATCCAGAAAATTATGTCATGGCTTTAGAAGCTTCTGATATGCTAATTGACATAATTTGAGTCAATTGGAGGTGTACCTGTGGATGTATTTCAAGGCCTACCTTCAAAGTCAGTGCCTCTTTGCTTGACATCATGGGAAAATCTCAGAAAAGTCTGGTTCATCCTTGGGAGCAATCTTCAAAAGCCTGAAGGTACCACGTTCATCTGTACAAAAAATAATAAACACCATGGGACCACGCAGTGCAAATCAATCCCAGAACAACAGTAAAGGACCTTGTGAAGATGCTGGAGGAAACGGGTACAAAAGTATCTATATCCACAGTAAAGTATATCCACGGGTCCTATATCGACATAACCTGAAAGGCCGCTCAGCAAGGAGGAAGCCACTGCTTCAAAACCGCCATAAAAAAGCCAGACTACGGTTTGCAATTGCACATTGGGACAAAGATCGTACTTTTTGAAGAAATGTCCTCTGGTCTGATGAAACCAAAATAGTACTGTTTGGCCATAATGACCATCATTATGTTTGGAGAAAAAAAGGGGGACGCTTGCAAGCCGAAGAACACCATCCCAACCGTGAAACACGAGGTGGCAGCATCATGTTGTGGGGGTGCTTTGCTGCAGGAGGGACTGGTGAACTTCACAGGATAGATGGCATCATGAGGTAGGAAAATTATGTGGATATATTGAAGCAACATCTCAAGACATCCGTCAGGAAGTTAAAGCTTGGTCGCAAATGGGTCTTCCAAATGGACAAAAACCCCAAGCATACTTCCAAAGTTGTGGCAAAATGGCTTAAGGACAACAATGTCAAGTTATTGGAGTGGCCATTACAAAGCCCTGACCTCAATCCTATAGAAAATGTGTGAGCAGAACTGAAAAAGCGTGTGCGAGCAAGGGGACCTACAAACCTGACTCAGTTACACTCAATTAGTGTTTGGTAGTAGCTGGTGTGTGTAAACTTCTGACCCACTGGGAATGTGATGAAAGAAATACAAGTTTAAATCATTCTCTCTACTATTATTCTGACATTTTACATTCTTAAAATAAAGTGGTGATCCTAACTGACCTAAGACAGGGAATTTTTACTATGATTAAATGTCAGGAATTGTGAAAAACTGAGTAACACATATACAGTTGAAGTCGGAAGTTCACATAAACCTTAGCCAAATACATATAAACTCAGTTTTCATGAAAAATTCACAGCGGGGACTGTGAAAAGACACACACACACAAGCACACACACACGCACACACACACACTCACACACACATGCACACACACACACACATGGATTTTGTGTTGTAGATATGTGGTAGTAGAGTAGTGGCATGAGGGCACACACTTAATGTGTTGTAAAATGTGTTGTGAAATGTATTGTAGTGTTTATAAAAGGTTATAACTGCCTTCATTTTGCTGGACCCCAGGAAGAGTAGCTAATGGGGATCCATAACAAATACAAATACAAACCACATTCTATGACCCTGACCACATTGTATAAACCTGACCACATTGTATAAACCTAACCACATTCTCTATTCCTGATGTCCTAACCAGTTCAAACGTATCATACAATATTAAATATACTGACATACATACAGTGGCCATATTAGGACAGCCTTTGTGTCAGTGGGAGCTGATTCAGTCTCAGAAAGAAAACTGAGGATGTCCTAATATGGACACTGTATAAACAAACAAACTCATCAGTAGGCACAGTAGCACATGATCCACTGTTTGTTCCTACCTCGGTGAGGTGCGGGTTGGGGTTGAAGCCACACTGGTTGCACACCATGGATCGGCACTGGGTGCAGGTGCTGCAGTTTGGCTGGTTGTCCTCCGTGGTGCCTGTCAGGTCAGCTGTCTTACAGACGGGGCACAGCTTGCTGCTGGGCATGGGGGCAATCTGGGGCACAGAGTAGGGGGAGGTGGGGGTGATGGCGGGGGACACCGACGGGGAACGTCCCATCCTGCTACTACCCACATCCACCTGGAGGTTCTTACGGGCGGCGTGGCCCTGGCCCTGCTGCTCCCCCTGGGATGCCAGGCGGTCCCCTGTACCAGGCCCAGTCTGGACCCCCGCCTTGGGGCTGGACCCAGGGTCTGGCTGGGGGGGTCTTCCAGAGATGCTGTGGATGACAGATATGTGGTAGACTCTTGTGAGAGGATGTTGTGTTACATCTCAGAACAGCATGGCTTTAAGGCCGGGGCTTTGAAGCAGAGCTTTACAAATAGGACAATACACTTTCAAATCAAAGTTTTGTCAGATGTTTTCGGACCTCTAAAGTAGTCTAATTTCAAAATGAAACCACATCGCACGACATTGATTGTGTAGATGCAACTATACTGCCCTACAGAGCAAAAAGGCAGTAACTGCTCATTTGGTCGACAATTAGTTAATGTCATTTTTGCTACATTAAATACATGCTTAGTCAAGTGGACATGTATCCTGCCTCTATTGTATTGTGTTTTGGAGAAGATGGGGGGTCATGTTTAGCAGTAACTGCATAACGCTACTGTGAAACCAAGGTAAATAAAAGCCATATTTATCAGTTCCATGCTATGAGCAGTTACTGCCTTTTTGCTAGGTAGAGCAGTATATGCCTCAAGCACAAATACACAACCATGTATGGCGATGAATCTTGAATGAAAGGGTTTACAAGTGGGACATTTGCTTTGCCCAATGCCAATATGGGTACATGAAAAAAGAAGAGTGGGTGAGTTGGAAAAATAAACAGTTTTATCTTGATGAGATAAGGATAGAACAGGATTTTCAAAGAGCTGAGAATTTTTCTTCCTTTCTGTTTCACTTCTTCTTCCTCCTCACCCACGCTTTCAGCCTTCTGACCCCTGGCAGTGAAAAAGACATAGGATGTGTCTCAAATGGCACCCTATTCCCTATATAGTGCACTGCTTTTGACCAGGGCCCGATATAGGGAATAAGGTTATATTTGACACAGACAGTTTCCTCACAGTAAAGTTACTCTGGAGGAGGCAGTAGGCAACTAAAGAAACACTCACCCTCTCAATCATACACACACGTACACGCGCCTTTCTAACCCCGCTGTCCGCTGAAGAGCTGAGCTGAGCATGCATACCTGTAGTGGTCTATGTTCAGTTCATATGGTATAGACATGGTAGTGGTCTGTGTTCAGTTCATAGGCCTTCTGGGCCATATACAGCGTTCCTCACTAAGTTCCCTGAATTCCTATCGGACCTTGTAGTGATAGCAGATAATTTTCACATTTTTGGTGATTTTAATATTCACATGGAAAAGTCCACAGACCCCCTCCAAAAGGCTTTCGGAGCCATCATCGACTCAGTGGGTTTTGTCCAACATGTCTCTGGACCTACTCACTGTCACAGTCATACTCTGGACCTAGTTTTGTCCCATGGAATAAATGTTGTGGATCTTAATGTTTTTCCTCATAATCCTGGACTATTGGACCACCATTTTATTACGTTTGCAATCGCAACAAATAATCTGCTCAGACCCCAAACAAGAAGCATCAAAGTCGTGCTATAAATTCTCAGACAACCCAAAGATTCCATGATGCCCTTCCAGACTCCCTCTGCCTACCCAAGGACGTCAGAGGACAAAAATCAGTTAACCACCTAACTGAGGAACTCAATTTAACCTTGCGCAATACCCTAGATGCTGTTGCACCCCTAAAAACTAAAAACATTTGTCATAAGAAACTAGCTCCCTGGTATACAGAAAATACTCGACCTCTGAAGCAAGCTTCCAGACAAAATGGAACGGAAATGGCACCACACCAAACTGGAAGTCTTCCGACTAGCTTGGAAAGACAGTACCGTGCAGTATCGAAGAGCCCTCACTGCTGCTTGATCATCCTATTTTTCCAACTTAATTGAGGAAAATAAAAACAATCCTAAATGTATTTTTGATACTGTCGCAAAGCTAACTAAAAAGCAGCATTCCCCAAGAGAGGATGGCTTTCACTTCAGCAGTAATAAATTCATGAACTTCTTTGAGGAAAAGTTCATGATTAGTAGAAAGCAAATTACTCTTAAATTACTCTCAAATTACTCAAGCAAAAAACTCCTCTTTACATCTGCGTATTCCTTCAAAGCTCAGTTGTCCTGAGTCTGCACAACTCTGCCAGGACCTAGGATCAAGAGAGACACTCAAGTGTTTTAGTACTATATCTCTTGACACAATGATGAAAATAATCATGGCCTCTAAACCTTCAAGCTGCATACTGGACCCTATTCCAACTAAACTACTGAAAGAGCTGCTTCCTGTGCTTGGCCCTCCTATGTTGAACATAATAAACGTCTCTCTATCCACCGGATGTGTACCAAACTCACTAAAAGTGGCAGTAATAAAGCCTCTCTTGAAAAAGCTAAACCTTGACCCAGAAAATATAAAAAACTATCGGCCTATATCGAATCTTCCATTCCTCTCAATATTTTTAGAAAAAGCTGTTGCGCAGCAACTCACTGCCTTCCTGAAGACAAGCAATGTGTACGAAATGCTTCAGTCTGGTTTTAGACCCCAGTGTGGCACTGAGACTGTACTTGTGAAGGTGGTAAATGACCTTTTAATGGCGTCAGACCGAGGCTCTGCATCTGTCATCGTGCTCCTACACCTTAGTGCTGCTTTTGATACCATCGATCAACACATTCTTTTGGAGAGATTGGAAACCCAAATTGGTCTACACGGACAAGTTCTGGGCTGGTTTAGATCTTATCTGTCGGAAAGATATCAGTTTGTCTCTGTGAATGGGTTGTCCTCTGACAAATCAACTGTAAATTTCAGTGTTCCTCAAGTTTCCGTTTTAGGACCACTATTGTTTTCACTATATATTTTACCTCTTGGGGATGTGATTCGAAAACATAATGTTAACTTTCACTGCTATGCGGAAGACACACAGCTGTACATTTCAATGAAACATGATGAAGCCCCAAAATTTCCCTCGCTAGAAGCCTGTTTTTCAGACATAAGGTAAGTGGGTGGCTAAAAACTTTCTACTTTTAAACTCAAACAGAGATGCTTGTTCCAGGTCCCAAGAAACAAAGATATCTTCTGTTGAATCTGACAATTAATCTTGATGGTTGTACAGTTGTCTCAAATAAAACTGTGAAGGCCCTTGGCGTTACTCTAGATCCTGATCTCTCTTTTGACAAACATATCAAGACTGTTTCAAGGACAGCTTTTTACCATCTACATAACATTGCAAAAATCTGAAACTTTCTGTCCAAAAATAATGCAGAAAAATTAATCCATGCTTTTGTTACTTCTAGGTTAGACTACTGCAATGCTCTACTTTCCGGCTACCCGGATAAAGCACTAACTAAACTTCAGTTAGTGCTAAATACAGCTGCTAGAATCCTGACTAGAACCAAAAAATGTAATCATATTACTCCAGTGCTAGCCTCCCTACACTGGCTTCCTGTTAAAGCAAGGGCTGATTTCAAGGTTTTACTGCTAACCTACAAAGCATTACATGGGCTTGCTCCTACCTATCTTTCCGATTTGGTCCTGCCGTACATACCTACATGTATGCTAGGGTCACAAGACGCAGGCCTCCTAATTGTCCGTAGAATTTCTAAGCAAACAGCTGGAGGCAGGGCTTTCTCCTATAGAGCTCCATTTTTATGGAATGGTCTGCCTACCCATGTGAGAGAAGCAGACTCAGTCTCAACCTTTAAGTCTTTACTTTAAGACTCATCTCTTCAGTGGGTCATGTGATTGAGTGTAGTCTGGCCCAGGAGTGTGAAGGTGAACGGAAAGGCTCTGAAGCAACGAACCGCCCTTGCTGTCTCTGCCTGGCCGGTTCCCCTCTCTCCACTGGGATTCTCTGCCTCTAACCCTATTACAGGGGCTGAGTCACTGGCTTACTGGTGCTCTTGCATGCCGTCCCTAGGAGGGGTGCGTCACTTGAGTGGGTTGAGTCACTGACGTGATCTTCCTGTCTGGGTTGGCGCCCCCCCTTGGGTTGTGCCGTGGCGGAGATCTGTGTGGGCTATACTCGGCCTTGTCTCAGGAAGGTAAGTTGGTGGTTGAAGATATCCCTCTAGTGGTGTGGGGGCTGTGCTTTGGCAAAGTGGGTGGGGTTATATCCTTCCTGTTTGGCCCTGTCCAGGGGTATCATCGGATGGGGCCACAGTGTCTCCTGACCCCTCCTGTCTCAGCCTCCAGTATTTATGCTGCAGTAGTTTGTGTAAGGGGGCTAGGTTCAGTCTGTTATATCTGGAGTACTTCTCCTGTCTTATCCGGTGTCCTGTGTGAATTTAAGTATGCTCTCTCTAATTCCCTCTTTCTTTCTCTTTCTATCTCTCGGAGGACCTGAGCCCTAGGACCATGTCTCAGGACTACCTGGCATGATGACTCCTTGCTGTCCCCAGGCCACCTGGCCGTGCTACTGCTCCAGTTTCAACTGTTCTGCCTGCGGCTATGGAACCCTGACCTGTTCACCGGACGTGCTACCTGTCCCAGTCCTGCTGTTTTCAACTCTCTAGAGACAGCAGGAGCGGTAGAGATACTCTTCATGATCGGCTATGAAAGGCCAACTGACATTTACTCCTGAGGTGCTGACTTGCTGCACCCTCGACAACTACTGTGATTATTATTATTTGACCATGCTGGTCATTTATGAACATTTGAACATCTTGGCCATGTTCTGTTATAATCTCCACCCTGCACAGCCAGAAGAGGACTGGCCACCCCTCATAGCCTGGTTCCTTTCTAGGTTTCTTCCTAGGTTTTGGCCTTCTATGGAGTTTTTCCTAGCCACCGCGCTTCTATACCTGCATTGCTTGCTGTTAGGGGTTTTAGGCTGGGTTTCTGTACAGCACTTTGAGATATCAGCTGATGTAAGAAAGGCTATATAAATACATTTGATTTGATATGGAATAGATATGGTAGTGGTCTGTGGTCAGTTCATATGGAATAGACATGGTAGTGGTCTGTGTTCAGTTCATATGGAATAGACATGGTAGTGGTCTGTGTTCAGTTCATATGGTAGTGTCTGCCGCTTATGCAAGGTTTAGGATGCAAACTGGTGAGGGCCCAAAAAGGTGACACTTCTTTTAATGTTGCACTGAAACATGCAAAACATCCCTGCTAGGAGGAAATGCAGGTTTTTAACTAATTAAACAACAAAGAATATGATCTACATGATCAATCTCTGTGTGTAAAATAAAAAGTGATTCATGTGAACCTAACTCACAGCTAGAAAATGTAAAGAAAGCCATCCAATGTTATTTGTTGCCTAGACTTTACTGCAAATGACACTCAAGTCCAGAGAAAAAAACAATACATTAATATTGCAGTTAGCCATTACAGACTTTATAATAGAACACTTGTGATCACACACATCTGAATACTGCACTTGGGGAAAAAAACATCTTAAAGTAGAAACAGAATGAAACAAACAGGCATTCTATTTTTGCTCTATTATAGTGGCCACTATAGTAGACATCGATCAAGTGCACAAGGCTACATGAGTGCAAAAATAACATTCACTGAGTAAAAAATGCAATAATCCCCCCTCCCTCCCTCCCTCCCTCCCTCCCTCACACACACACACACATACACACACACACACACACACACACACACACACACACACACACACACACACACACACACACACACACACACACACACACACACACACGTGTTACTGTCAAGTTCAACACAAGAAAAACAATATCTTTGGGCTACAGTGCAGGTTATTACATTGTACACTTCCTGCCTGTTGACAATATGCCAGCAGCAGAGCATGAGACCCTTTGCTGGCATAATTGATCTCTCAGGCAGAGTACACCTGGCAAACCCCTTTGATCCACTGTATTGGAAAAGTGAGAAAGAGGGAAAGTGTGTGGTGTTCCTTTCACCTCTATAGTGGCATCCAGCTTAGAAACAGAATAAACTCAAATAATTCTGTATTTATTTCAGATGTATCTGTTATATTTTAAGCAATAAGGCACCTTGGTGGTTTGTGGTATATGGCCAATATACCATGGCTAAGGGCTGTATCCAGGCACTCCGCATTGTGTCATGCGTAAGAACAGCCCTAAGACGTGGTATATTGTCCATATACCATAAACCCCTGAGGTGCCGTATAGCTTAAATATAACACAGATACATGCGCATGTGAGGTTTCAAATAATAATGTTAATACTACTAGCTTGCTCTCTCCCTGCTTCTCCTGAACATGTTTATCTGATAGAGCTAGTTGTTATTGTTCTTACTTGCTCTTCCAAAGCAGGCTTTTCTCCTCCTCGCTAGTCTTCAGATGCTTGACTACATGATCAGCATGTTGTGGCTGTAATATGGACATTGCATTAGAACAAATAGATATACTCTTAGAAAAAATTACTCCAAAAGGGTTCTTCAGCTGTCCCCATAGTATAACCCTTTTTGGTACCAGGTAGAACCCTTTTGGGTTCCATGTAGAACCCTTTCCACAGAGGGTTCTACATGGAAACCCAAAAGGAACCCAAAATGGTTCTACTTGGAACCAAAAGGGTTACCAACAAGGGTTATTCAAAAGGGTTCTTCCTATGGGGACAGCTGAATAACTTTATAAGTTCTAGAAAGCACCCCCCCCCCCCCCCCCCCAACGTACCTTATTGCTATTAAAACTGGTTACCAACGTAATAAAAACAGTCAACAAGTAATATTGACTCATACCTGTGGTATACGGTCTGATATGCCATGGCTTGCTATCTGTCTCATGCTGTACCGATCATCAACATGAACGAGACTGAATTCTGTTGAATTGTCAACTGGTCTAAATTCTTGTTAGGAAGATGTTGCTGTTCAGAATGACATGTTTATGACTGTTGATGTTCACAGGAATTTCCAAATGCTATGTTGAACGAGCACCACGGATGAAGGATGGGGAGGAGCCCAGACAGCTTCTTTCTACCAAACATACATGAACAACTGCTACATCTGAAATAAATACAGAATTATTTTAGTTTATTCTGTTTCTGTTTTTTTTATGCTGGATGTGAGTAATTTAGCAGGTCTATAGTATAATGTATTGTTTTGAAACGCTCATTAAATATGTATTCAGTCAAAACTCACTTACTATTTTACGTTTGCTAAAGTAAAGGATGTTTTGTACTGTTACTTTTTACATGCTGAAACAGTCTCATTCGTTTTGAGCTAGACTATGATCGAGGAAACGTCTACTGTAAATGTCTACTACAAAAAAACTTTAAAAAGTTGATGAATGAAATTAGCACCGTTTCTAATAGATTGTTGCTACTGTCTGGTGAGGAAGTGGGCAATATGGAATACATTGGAGGAGAAAGGGATAATTAATTAGAAATCAGAACTTGGACAATGTCAGGGAATAAGTAGGATAAATGTACATCCTATCAATGGCAAAAGAAACGGTGCAGATGTAGCCTTAAGATAACATTAGATATGTTGAACATCTTGGCCATGTTCTGTTATAATCTCCACCCAGCACAGCCAGAAGAGGACTGACCACCCCTCATAGCCTGGTTCCTCTCTAGGTTTCTTCCTAGGTTTTTGCCTTTCTAGGGATTTTTCCTAGCCACCGTGCTTCTACACCTGCATTGCTTGCTGTTTGGGGTTTTAGGCTGGGTTTCTGTACAGCACTTGGAGATATCAGCTGATGTAAGAAGGGCTATATAAATACATTTGATATGTGCATGTTATTTACTGTACAGACGGCTAGCCAGCTCTTTTCAAAACATTGGATTACCAACTCAACGTCTCAGTTTGCACCACATTTTGACATGGAGGAAATATACTACCAAACATACAATGTTGATCCCAGACATTTTCCATATGCACAAGAAGCTTATTTATCTCAAATGTTGTGCAGCCTGGTCCTTCCTCCGCTGCCTCCATAACAGTTAATAAATTCCTTTTAAGAAAACATTTTAATTCAGCCTTTGTGGTTTGGAAAGTATAGTGACCATTATTGCTTTCATTTATTCATCAAACAAATGGGTTTTTTGAAAAGTAGGTACTTTTCACAAGACAATCCCATCTGGTGGATGGAAAGAGTAATTATTTATATATATATACAGTTGAAGTCGGAAGTTTACATACACCTTAGCCAAATTGTTACGACTTCCGCCGAAGTTGGCTCCCCTGCCTGTTCGGGCGGTGCTCGGCGGTCGTCGTCGCCGTCCTACTAGCCGCTACCGATCCCTTTTTCATTTGTCTGTTGGTTTTGTCTTATTAGTTTCACCTGTGTGTATTTTGGTTTAATTAGCTTCCCTATATGTAGTAGTTTGACCCGCCCTTGTTTTGTGCGGGATTGTCTTTATGTTACGTGTGTGCATGTTAGGTCATGGTGTATTTTATTTTCTTTACTTGACACCCTGTGGTTTTTGGCTTGTCTTGTATTAGTGTCCTGCGCCCTGTATTGTGTTGGGCTTATTATTTTGTAAAGCACTTTACTCAGTTACTCTCTCTCTCTCTGCGTCTGATTCCTGCACCCACCTAGTCCCGCGTGACAGAATCCCGCACAACTGATGGAATCAGTAGGAGCAGCCGCATCTCCTCTCCCATCGGTGGAGGATAGGGTCCTCCGTCATACCAGCGTTCTCCATAGGATTGGTTCGGCCATGGACGAAATGATGGAGAAGATGGATCGATGGGAGAGGAGTGGCCTTCCCACCTCATCTCCAGCACCCCCTCCTCCAGCACATCCTGTTCCTGCTACCGCATCTGGCTCCGGGCTCTTCGGGCTGACGCTCACACGGGAGTATGAGGGAACGGCGGAGGGGTTTCCTTCTACAACTGGAACTGTACCTGGCTACCTTGCGTCCTACTCCCGCGTGAGCACCCTCGTCTCCTGTTTGACTGGGCGAGCTCTCGAGTGGGCCAAGGCAGTGTGGAATGGTCCGGACTCGGCGAGGGATCATTACCCCGAGTTCACCCGCCGATTCCGAGCTGTGTTCGATCACCCACCAGAGGGTCGGGCGGCGGGTGAACGGCTGTTCCACCTGCGACAGGAGACGAGGAGCGCGCAGGACTTTGCCCTGGAGTTCCGGACCTTGGCCACAGGAACAGGGTGGAACGACAGGGCCCTGATAGATAATTTCCGATGCAGTCTCAGGGAGGACGTCCGCAGGGAGCTAGCGTGTCGGGACACCACCCTCACGCTGGATGAACTCATTGACATGGCTATCCGTCTCGACAACCTGCTGGCTGCCCGCGGGCGTTCGGATCAGGTCCTGTCGTTTCCACTTCCCAGCCCTCCTGCCCCTATCCCTATGGAGTTAGGAGGGGCGGCTTCGAGGGGGACCGGAGGAGGAGTGTCCTCTTGCACCAGTTGTGGTCGGCGAGGACACACGCCGACCACAACTGTTTTTTTCCCTCTCTATAGCATGCGGCGCTAGCCGATTCAGGCGCAGCTGGGAATTTCATGGATCGGGGCTCGCGTTAAGGCTAGGGATTCCCCTTGTGGTGTTAGACCTACCTTTCCCCGTGCACTCCTTAGATAGCCAACCATTAAAGTCAGGAGTAGTTAGGGAGGCCACGGTGCCGCTGGACATGGTAACGCAGGGGAGTCATAAGGAGCCGATTAGTCTGTTCCTTATCGATTCACCTGCGTTTCCAGTGGTGTTGGGAATTCCCTGGCTAGCTCAGCACAACCCGGTGATTTCCTGGCGACGGGGGGCTCTTAAGGGGTGGTCAGGAGTGTTCAGGCAGGTGTATAGGAGTTGCCGTTGGTGCGACTACGGTGGAGAGTCCAGACCAGGTTTCCACCGTGCGCATTCCCTCTGAATATGCCGATTTGGCTATCGCCTTCAGTAAAAAGAGGGTGACACAATTACCACCCCATCGTCAAGGGGACTGCCTGATAAACCTCCTGGAGAACGCTGCACTTCCTAGGAGTCACGTGTATCCATTGTCCCAGGAGGAGACAGTAGCAATGGAAACATATGTTGCTGAATCGCTGGGACAGGGGTACATTCGGCCCTCCGCATCACCCGTCTCCTCAAGCTTCTTTTTTTGTGAAGAAGAAGGATGGAGGTCTGCGTCCGTGCATTGATTATCGAGGTCTAAATTCCATCACTGTGGGGTTTAGTTACCCACTACCTCTCATCGCTACGGCGGTGGAGTCATTTCACAGGGCGCGATTCTTCAGAAAACTGGACCTGAAGAGTGTGTATAATCTGGTGTGTATCTGGGGAGGAGATGAGTGGAAAACCGCATTTAGTACTACATCTGGTCATTATGAGTACCATATGCCTTATGGGTTGAAGAATGCTACAGCCGTCTTCCAATCCTTCGTAGATGAGATTCTCCGAGACCTGCTCGGGCAGGGAGTGGTAGTGTACATCGATGACATCTTTATCAATTCTGCTACACGCGCATGTGTCTCTGGTGCGTAAGGTACTTGGGCGACTGCTGGAGCATGACCTGTATTGCAAGGTGGAGAAATGTGTGTTCTTCAAACAGGCCGTTTCCTTCCTGGGGTATCGTATTTCCACCTCCGGGGTGGTGATGGAGTGTGACCGCGTTACAGCCGTGCGTAATTGGCCGACTCCGACTACGGTGAAAGAGGTGCAGTGGTTTTTAGGGTTTGCCAATTACTACCGGAGGTTTATCCGGGGTTTTGGTCAGGTGTCTGCTCCCATTACCTCACTGCTGAAGGGAGGACCTTTCGCTTGCGCTAGTCAGCAGAGGCGGGCAGAGCTTTCAGTCGTTTGAAGGAGCTGTTCACCAATGCGCCCATGTTGGCGCATCCGGACCCCTCTTTAGCATTCATAGTGGAGGTGGACGCGTCCGAGGCGGGGGTCGGGGCAGTGCTGTCCCAGCGCTCAGGCGTGCCACCCAAGCTCCGCCCTAGTGCCTTCTTTTCGAGGAAGCTCGGTCCGGCAGAGCGAAACTATGACATGGGGGACCGGGAGTTGTTAGCTGTAGTCAAGGCTCTGAAGGTGTGGAGACATTGCCTTGAGGGGGCGAAACACCCTTTTCTCATCTGGACTGACCATCGTAATCTCGAGTATATCCGGGCAGCGAGGAGACTAAATCCGCGTCAAGCTAGATGGGCCATGTTTTTCACCCGGTTTCGGTTTACTATCTCATACCGGCCAGGCTCCCAAAACACCAAAGCCGTCGCGCTGTCCCCCCTCTATGATACCGAGGAGCGGTCCGTTGAGCCAACTCCCATCATTCCACCTTCATGTCCGTGGCACCGGTAATATGGGAGGTGGACGCAGAGATAGAGAGGGCCTCACGGTTAGAGCCGCCCCCCCCCCCTAACTGTCCAGCGGAGGCCTTGTTTACCCATGTCTTCCGGCACTATGGGGTGCCTGAGGACATCGTTTCTGATCGGGGCCCCCAATTCACGTCCAGAGTATAGAGAACATTTTGGGCCCTTCTCTCCTGAGAGATTTCCACCGCCTCCACCCGGATCGCCCAGCGCCTCGTCCTCCGGGTCGTCCTCACCACTGGAAATGTGATGTAAGAAAAGCAAGCTGAAATAAATAATTCTCTCTACTATTATTCTGACATTTCACATTCTTAAAATAAAGTGGCGATCCTAACTGACCTAAAACAGGGAATTTGTACTCTGATTAAATGTCAAGAATTGTGAAAAACTGAGTTTAAATGTATTTGGCTAAGGTGTATGTAAACTTCCGACTTCATGTGTCATGTGTTGCTGCCATGTCTCTCTCTTGACGGAGGGGAGAGGAAAGGAGAGATGAGGAGAGGTGTCACGACTTCCGCCAAAGTCGGTTCCTCTCCTTTTCGGGTGGCATTCGGCGGTCGACGTCACCGGTATTCTAGCCATCGCCGATCCACCTTTCATTTTCCATTTGTTTTGTCTTGTTTTCCGTCACACCTGGTTTACATTCCCTCATTACTTGTCGTGTATTTAACCCTCTGTTCCTCATCATGTCTGTGCGTGAAATTGCTTGTTGTAAAGTGCTTGTGCACTCTGACTGGTTCGCAACGGGTTATTTTGTACCCATATTTTGTTGTTCTGGGTGCCGTTGGTTTTGCATATTAAACTGCTCCGGTTATTACCCAGTTCTGCTCTCCTGCGCCTGACTTCCCTGCAACCAGTCACGCACCCCTTACAAGAGGAGGAGCGGAGAGAAGAGAAATTAAAAAACGAAAAGTGACGAGATGAGTTGAGAAGAACGATGGTTTATCATATGTCTGCAGCACTAATAACTTCTCTTTTGTCTCTGTCATTCTGGCCTGTAGACACCCACGGCCAGCCCATGGATTAGCCACAGCAATTAAAATAGAAATCATAGCTTTCTGCTTTCTGTCACAACAACAACGCTACGCAGGCCTTGTTTTGTCGCTCACATCTTCTTCAAAGGCCAGTAGTCAGTACTCTGCTCGGCAGCCTGCCACCACTTCCAGGGTGGGAGAAGGAGATGGAAATGAGGGAAGAGAGAATTAAAATAGAATTGTTTGTGACAGTGAGTCACTGAAGATGGGCTGAGCAGAGTAGAGCAGAGCAGCTGGTTGTGAAGCAGCACAAATCACCCAATTCCTCTCTTTCTTTGTCTCTCTCTCTTCAGGAATCATTCTGTTCACCTAAGACCTGTTCACAGAAACACTAGCACTATAAAGGCTTGGCAAAAACTGTCCTTAAAAGTCTTCCTGGCGGTGTGCCATTTCCGCAATAGAATCTATATTAATGAGCCAAATGAATTGAGCTGAGCTAGGCTCCTGGTTACATCAAATACAAATCTATGAAATTAATTATTTTCTTATTAGAAAACCGCAAGCATTTCGTTCACAATGGACTCTACTACTGCTCTGTTTCTATGACAGAAAGAAACACTGTTATTATAGTGTTGAGTGGTCATTATGGTGATTGTCACGGCCGTTGAAAGAAGCGGACCAAGGTGCAGCGTTGTGAGCGTACATGTTCTCTTTGTTAGAAAAAGATGCCGAACAAAACAAACACTACAACACAAACCGTGAAGCTTAAGGCTATATGAGGCTCCAGACTGGGGACCGTTGTTGTAGGCTTCGTGGCATGACTCTTCATTGGAGGCTTCGTGCCATGGATCATCACTGGAGGCTTCTTGCCATGGATCATCACTGGAGGCTTCGTGCCAAGGATCATCACTGGAGGCTTCTTGCCATTGATCATCACTGGAGGATTCGTGCCATGGATCATCACTGCAGGCTTTTTGCCATGGATCATCACTGGAGGCTTCGTGCCATGGATCATCACTGGAGGCTTCTTGCCATGGATCATCACTGGAGGCTTCTTGCCATGGATCATCACTGGAGGCTTCTTGCCATGGATCATCACTGGAGGCTTCGTGCCATGGATCATCACTGGAGGCTTCTTGCCATGGATAATCACTGGAGTGGAGAGACAGGAGGCATGGCTCTGGGGAAAGGCACAGGACTCACCAGGCTGGGGAGACATACAGGAGGCTTAGTTCTTGGTAGAGGCACCGGATACACTGGGCCGTGGAGGCACATTGGCGGTCTCGAGCGGAGAGCTGGCACAACCCGTTCTGGCTGGATGCCCACTTCCACCCGGTAAATGGGGGACGCTGGCACAGAGCACAGCGGCCTGTGAATGCTCACTCGAGACACCGTGCGCATCACCCCATAACACGGTGCCTGACCAGTCACATGCTCGCCACGGTAAGCACGGGGAGTTGGCTCAGGTCTGAATCCTGACTCTGCCACACTCCCTGTGTGCCCCCTCCCAAAAAAATGTATGGGGGCTGCCCCTCGTGCCTGCTTCGATGGTTAGCCTCCTCATATCGCCGTCACTCAGCTTTAGATGCTTCCAGTTCCTCTTTCGGGCGGCGATATTCCCCAGCCTGCCTCCAGGGTCCTTTCCTGTCCAGGATTTCCTCCCAAGTCCATGAATCTTGAACACGCTGCTCCTCCTTACCACACTGCTTGGTCCGTTTGTGGTGGGAAGTTCTGTCACAGCCGTTGAAAGAAGCGGACCAAGGTGCAGCGTTGTGAGCGTACATGTTCTCTTTGTTAGAAAAAGATGCCGAACAAAACAAACACTACAACACAAACCATGAAGCTTGAGGCTATGTGCCATAAACAAAGTCAACTTCCCACAAAGACAGGTGGGGCTACCTACCGTGGGGCAAAAAAGTATTTAGTCAGCCACCAATTGTGCAAGTTCTCCCACTTAAAAAGATGAGAGAGTCCTGTAATTTTCATCATAGGTACACTTCATCTATGACAGACAAAATGAGAAAAAGAATCCAGAAAATCACATTGTAGGACTTTTAATTTATTTATTTGCAAATTATGGTGGAAAATAAGTATTTGGTCAGCTACAAACAAGCAAGATTTCTGGCTCTCACAGACCTGTAACTTCTTCTTTAAGAGGCTCCTCTGTCCTCCACTCGTTACCTGTATTAATGGCACCTGTTTGAACTTGTTATCAGTATAAAAGACACTGTCAAAGGACACCAGAAACAAAATTGTAGACCTGCACCAGGCTGGGAAGACTGAATCTGCCATAGCTAAGCAGCTTGGTTTGAAGAAATCAACTGTGGGAGCAATTATTAGGAAATGGAAGACATACAAGACCACTGATATTCTCCCTCGATCTGGGGCTCCACGCAAGATCTCACCCCGTGGGGTCAAAATGATCACAAGAACGGTGAGCAAAAATCCCAGAACCACACGGGGGGACCTAGTGAATGACCTGCAGAGAGCTGGGACCAAAGTAACAAAGCCTACCATCAGTAACACACTACGCCGTCAGGGACTCAAATCCTGCAGTGCCAGACGTGTCCCCCTGCTTAAGCCAGTACATGTCCAGGCCCGTCTAAAGTTTGCTAGAGAGCATTTGGATGATCCAGAAGAAGATTGGGAGAATGTCATATGGTCAGATGAAACCAAAATAGAACTTTTTGGTAAAAACTCAACTCGTCGTCTTTGGAGGACAAAGAATGCTGAGTTGCATCCAAAGAACACCATACCTACTGTGAAGCATGGGGGTGAAAACATCATGCTTTGTGGCTGTTTTTCTGCAAAGGGACTAGGACGACTGATCCGTGTAAAGGAAAGAATGAATGGGGCCATGTATCGTGAGATTTTGAGTGAAAACCTCCTTCCATCAGCAAGGGCATTGAAGATGAAACGTAGCTGGGTCTTTCAGCATGACAATGATCCCAAACACACCACCCGGGCAACGAAGGAGTGGCTTCATAAGAAGCATTTCAAGGTCCTGGAGTGGCCTAGCCAGTCTCCAGATCTCAACCCCATAGAAAATCTTTGGAGGGAGTTGAAAGTCCGTGTTGCCCAGCAACAGCCCCAAAACATCACTGCTCTAGAGGAGATCTGCACGGAGGAATGGGCCAAAATACCAGCAACAGTGTGTGAAAACCTTGTGAAGACTTACAGAAAACATTTGACCTCTGTCATTGCCAACAAAGGGTATATAACAAAGTATTGAGATAAACTTTTGTTATTGACCAAATACTTATTTTCCACCATAATTTGCAAATAAATTCATTAAAAATCCTACAATGTGATTTTCTGGATTTTTATTTCTCATTTTTTTCTGTCATAGTTGAAGTGTACCTATGATGGAAATTACAGGCCTCTCTCATCTTTTTAAGTGGGAGAACTTGCACAATTGGTGGCTGACTAAATACTTTTTTGCCCCACTGTAAGTATGGTTCTCAATCAGAGACAACGATAGACAGCTGAGAACCCTACCCGGCCAAAACATATAAATATAAATAATAGAAAATAGAATACCCACCCCAAATCACACCCAAAATAGAGACATAAAAAGGATATCTAAGGTCAGGGCGTGACAGTGATACTGAACATCATTCATAAGTGTTCAACTCAAGGCAATCAGTATCTGCATACTATACTTTTCAACTGAACTGTCTTCCTAACAAACAACAACAGTTTTGGAAAAGGGTTATATAGAGGAGTATTAAAAAGTTGTTTTGGGATACTTCACTGTTTAAAACAAATTGTTATGCTTATAACAAAGGCTTGTAGAATGGAATCCCATGTGCTCCTTAGAAAGCCCAACCCTCAGGCATCAAACACACACACACAGGTATTAAACCAAAGGGCACAAATCCACGGAAGGTATAGCAGCGCTTCTCAGCCAGTGAATAGCACTCTGTTGACAGGGCTAGGGTTAGGGCCAGTGAATAACACTCTGTTGACAGGGTTAGGGCCAGTGAATAGCACTCTGTTTACAGGGTTAGGGTTAGGGCCAGTGAATAGCACTCTGTTGACAGAGTTAGGGCCAGTGAATAACACTCTGTTGACAGAGTTAGGGCCAGTGAATAACACTCTTGTTGACAGGGTTAGGGTTAGGGCCAGTGAATAACACTCTGTTGACAGGGTTAGAGTTAGGGCCAGTCTAAACCACTCATGTATACCAAATACCAATGTCACTGACGATCAAATGATCAGCATTGCTTACCTACACAGGTCAACAGTGCAACTGCAGAAGGTCTACAGCTATTGACCGTATACTATATAAAACAACAGCTATAGTCTCAGTCATTACAAATGAAACTACTTAGTGTATACTCTCAGTGCAGACACAGGGCCTAGCTACTACATTCAGCACACAGAGCTTCTCTCAGAAGAGACAGAGATTCTGTCACAAATAGCACCCTATTCCATAGTGTACTTCGTTTTACCTAGCCCTATGGGCCCTGATCAAAACTAGTGCACTATTTAGGGACAGGGTGCCATTTGGGATGAACACACAGACAGAGCTGACCTCAGAACAGACACTGGGTTGTTCTCACTAATGACTCTTCATGTGACGCCTTTTAACTGTGAATTATTCTAATCTATACTTAATATACAGTATATTGAACTAAATGGACAGGCAATGAGTGTTTCCTTTATGAACATGGTAGGTGGCAGTGAATTCAATATCTCAGCAGTAGAGGCAGATAGTGCTGGAATTGCATCCTAAATGGCACCCTTTTCCCTTATAGTACACTACTTTAGACCAGGGGCCATAGTCATACTGTAGTTGAGTGACACAACTTATTTGTACTTATCTGTAGAAAATATCATTGGTTAATTGGTTTGACTTGATGATATATACCTGGGGCAATTGACATTCAGGAGAATGGACATTTACAGAATGTTCAGACATAAATCAAATCAAAGTTTATTCGTCACGTGCGCCGAATAGAACAGTGAACAGTGAAATGCTTACTTACAGGCTCCAACCAACAGTGCAAAAAGGTAGGTGGACAAAAGGTAACTAAAGAAAAAAAACAACAGTAAAAAGACTGAAAAATAACAGTAGCGAGGCTATAACAGTAGCGAGGCTATATACAGTAGCGAGGCTATAACAGTAGCGAGGCTATATACAGTAGCGAGGCTATATACAGTAGCGAGGCTATAACAGTAGCGAGGCTATATACAGTATCGAGGCTATATACAGTATCGAGGCTATAACAGTAGCGAGGCTATATACAGTAGCGAGGCTATATACAGTATCGAGGCTATATACAGTATCGAGGCTATATACAGTAGCGAGACTATAACAGTAGCGAGGCTATATACAGTAGCGAGGCTATATACAGTATCGAGGCTATAACAGTAGCGAGGCTATATACAGTAGCGAGGCTATATACAGTAGTGAGGCTATAACAGTAGCGAGGCTATAACAGTAGAGAGGCTATATACAGTAGCGAGGCTATAACAGTAGAGAGGCTATAACAGTAGCGAGGCTATAACAGTAGCGAGGCTATTTATTTATTTATCCATTATTTTACCAGGTAAGTTGACTGAGACCACGTTCTCATTTGCAGCAACGACCTGGGGAATAGTTACAGGGGAGAGGAGGGGGATGAATGAGCCAATTGTAAACTGGGGATTATTAGGTGACCGTGATGGTTTGAGGGTCAGATTGGGAATTTAGCCAGGACACCGGGGTTAACACCCCTACTCTTACGATAAGTGCCATAGGATCTTTAATGACCTCAGAGAGTCAGGACACCCGTTTAACGTCCCATCCGAGAGACGGCACCCTACACAGGGCAGTGTCCCCAATCACTGCCCTGGGGAATTGGGATATTCTTTAGACCAGTGGAAAGAGTGCCTCCTACTGGCCCTCCAACACCACTTCCAGCAGCATCTGGTCTCCCATCCAAGGACTGACCAGGACCAACCCTGCTTAGCTTCAGAAGCAAGCCAGCAGTGGTACGCAGGGTGGTATGCTACTGGTATGCTGCTGGCTGCTATAACAGTAGTGAGGCTATAACAGTAGCGAGGCTATATACAGTAGCGAGGCTATATACAGTAGCGAGGCAGTAACAGTAGCGAGGCTATATACAGTATCGAGGCTATATACAGTAGCGAGGCTATAACAGTAGCGAGGCTATATACAGTAGCGAGGCTATAACAGTAGCGAGGCTATAACAGTAGAAAGGCTATAACAGTAGCGAGGCTATAACAGTAGCGAGGCTATATAAAGTAGCGAGGCTATAACAGTAGCGAGGCTATAACAGTAGCGAGGCTATAACAATAGCGAGGCTATATACAGTAGCGAGGCTATATACAGTAGCGAGGCTATATACAGTAGCGAGGCTATAACAGTAGCGAGGCTATATACAGTAGCGAGGCTATAACAGTAGCGAGGCTATAACAGTAGCGAGGCTATAACAGTAGCGAGGCTATATACAGTATCGAGTCTATAACAGTAGTGAGGCTATAACAGTAGCGAGGCTATATACAGTAGCGAGGTTATAACAGTAGCGAGGCTATAACAGTAGCGAGGCTATAACAGTAGCGACGCTATATACAGTATCGAGGCTATAACAGTAGTGAGGCTATAACAGTAGCGAGGCTATATACAGTATCGAGGCTATAACAGTAGCGAGGCTATAACAGTAGCGAGGCTATAACAGTAGCGAGGCTATATACAGTAGCGAGGCTATATACAGTAGCGAGGCTATAACAGTAGCGAGGCTATAACAGTAGCGAGGCTATATACAGTAGCGAGGCTATAACAGTAGCGAGGCTATATACAGTAGCGAGGCTATAACAGTAGAGAGGCTATATACAGTAGCGAGGTTATATACAGTAGCGAGGCTATATACAGTAGCGAGGCTATATACAGTAGCGAGGCTATAACGGTAGCGAGGCTATATACAGGCACCGGTTAGTCGGGCTGATTGAGGTAGTATGTACATGTAGATAATGTACGGTGTAGATCAAATATGACTGTCAGATAGACATATACAGAATAGGAGATTGTGTGTGCTCTATTCATTCAATTTATATCTATGCAATTGCAGATACAGCCCTGCCATTAGTTGAAGGCAGCCAATCCAATAGTTTAAAAAAATGTGTCACTTCCTGAGAAATAGTTTTAAAAAGGGGGATCTGTATTCAAATATTATCCCAGGTATGCTGCATACTGCAATCTATCTATGCTCCCGTGTGCTTTATCCACCCTCATCATGTCTGATGAAGACCAATGGGGAAAACGTTGTCAATAAGGCTTGGATGTAAAGACAGCGAGTCCATGGCTCAGTCACCACCACACATGGTCAGCGGTCCAAATGGCCCCCCTATTCCTTCCTATATTCCCTGTGGGCCCTGGTCAAAAGTAGTGGACCACAAAGGGAATAGGGGGCTATTGAGACAGCGCCAGCGTCTATCTGTTCCCTTTGGATTTGGGACTCCCTGTTTAAGGCAGTTGTCAGGAATATGAGGCTAAGATAGTAGTGAGCCTTTAAACCACCTACTGGGTTTTTAAATGAGACATCACAGTGGGTTTCTATCTTCTATCTCCCTCTCTCTTCTCTCTCCAGAGAGACAGCGACACACATCTATGTTGCAGTCTCGCACCAATTCATTTGCATGGGCTATTGGCTGAGATACACTATATGACCAAAAGTATGTGGACACCTGCTCATCGAATATCTCATTTCAAAATCATGGCCATTAATATGGAGTTGGTCCCCACTCTGCTGCTACAACAGCCTCCACTCTTCTGGGAGGACTTTCCACTAGATGTTGGAACATTGCTGCGGGGACTTGCTTCCATCAGCCACAAGAGCATTAGTGAGGTCGGGCACTGATGTCGAATCCACTAATTTGAAGGGGTGTCCACATACCTTTGTATATACAGCGTATCATCATAAAACATAGCAGGAGAAAATGCAGAGCGAACAGAACCAAGCGTCAACCCATCTGTGCTCGTCACCGCTTGGTGATGTGCGAGATACCACCACCATCCTGCAAGTTGGAAAGACACTGACACGTGAGGAATCAATATATTGCACATGTAAAAATAGAACCTGAGTGACAAATCCTTGTCACTCATTGTCATGCCAAACGGACAAGAATAGTCCTACATACATACTGTAACACACAGAAAATACATGCCTTCACACTATACAACAGAGAACCTTTTTCAGCAGACATACAGGCTGTCAGAGGTAAGCTACAGACTGGATGAGGTTACGTCCTAATTGGCACCCTATTCACTATATAGGGCTCTAGTCAAAAGTAGTGCACTATGTAGGGAGTAGGGTGCCATTTGTCATCCAGTCACACCGATGCTAGGGACCATCCATCTGTAGGTAATCTACACATACAAACTCACCACAGACAGGTCTTCATCTCAGCATTCTCTGTGTGTGTGTGTGTTACAATTGAATAATGAGTTGCAAATTAATATTAACAGCAAACACACCATAGGAGGCTACACTGTACAACTTACTAAAGGCCACGTGGGGAGGGAAAGCACTATTCTTCACGTGGGGCATATGATTCACAAAAATTCGGCGTTGTTGTAACATTAACATTAATCATGAATGTAGCTTGTAAACTCGAGTTTGCACAATCCACTTCATTGTCTCGTTTGTGGTAAAATATTGATGTTTCATAAACGATATGGTGTTCCAACAGCACATGCGACCATTTACAATGTGTGGCGATACAAATGATTCAGAGGCTACCGGGAACACACGTTGGCTCCATATGCTTCCATCCCCTCACCCCACCTCTATAGAATATTAGCCTAATAAAAGTTGTTATTTTTCTAATGGAATAATCTCGATAGGCTATGTGATGATGGATAGTATGCTATGTTTTAAACTCGAGTGAGTAACGGTCGCCTATTAGACAGGCAATTATTCAGGCGACTTTGGTCATTGGTGGGAAAGAATAATTGGTCTCATGGATAGCCCATTATCGATATTCTCTGAATCTACGTCACGTGAGAAGGCCACTACGGTCACAGCAGTTGTTTATCGTCACAAGTCACGCCCATCGTGGAATCAAAGCGTAAAAATGTATGGAATTGCTTATCAGCTAAATACAGGTACATGTTTTAGATAGTATCGCTCGTAAAGAAAACGTAAAATAATATGAACAAGGTGTTTCGTTCCATTTTTACAAAGAGATGGCCCCTCTAGTCTAGCTACAATCTGATGGCCCACACTCACCGTGCGAGGGCGGGCGTGGAATCTTCATCAATGAAAATGTTCCGTTTGGTGGCTACAATACGCACGCTGTAAATTACACAGTTTAGAGCTGTGGCCATTCACTATTTAAAATGTCTACTTCCCCTTTATAGCTTATACAATAGCCTTTATCTTACCCGCTTGTTAACGTGAGGTTTTTGCTATTGTATGCATGTATCACATTTGTAAATGTAGCCTATATTCTAAACATACCCTACATTGTAACCAAAATATTAAAACTAGGAATCACCAGGAATCATCAGTATGTGTTACGGCGATATTGTAAATTAATAATTAAAACACCAGCTGTATTTTCTCCACATTCTGAAAAACGGTCACTATAGGCTAGGCTACATGACATTCGCCACGATAAATAAATATCCTCGAAATGGAAACACTCTCGTTTTATTGTCAAGGTTCTGCAGAGAACTGTCCTAGATTGTAGCCTACCTGTTAATCCCCGGGCCGGGTCCGGCCCCTGTACCTCCTGTTGGCGCACCATTGCTGGGTTTGATGAGCTGTCCAGAGCCCGCTGGTGCTGAAATGGAAGATGGAGCACTCGCAGAAGGAACAGTGGAGCCGGGCTGTCCCGGCTGGCCCTCTCCCTCGATGCTGCCTTCATTCCCCATCGTCTCGGGAGATGATTAGGAGGAGAGAAACGATGTAGTAGAGGTTTCTACAGTTAGAATAAAAACTCATAGACAACTCAACGCTGCTCTCCTTCCGCCATCATCACCTACAATTCAGTTTCCTGCACGGAGCTCGCGCACTGGCAGAAAGGGTAGGACGCGTGCTGACGCAAACGGGAGAGCGCTCGTACGGGCGCGTGCCCTAAATCCTAATTGGTCTCGGCTGCCTAAATAGATCCTAGTAGGAGGCGTAGGGGTCACGCAGTGCCCGAGGAGGGGGCAAGACACTTGAACCCACCGAACCACTATGAAAACAGACCTTTTTCCAATATAGAGGAAATTTGATCCATGTGACCTGTTATTCATCTCCATTTTCTAAGGCATGTGTAGACCTAGTGTTTGTTAAAGACCTACTGTATGCTCCATGGGGAGGGTTGTCAGTGGTGCTCTCCAGGTTGTACACCCTCTTATGTGCTCCATGGAGAGGGTTGTCAGGGGTGCTAACCAGGTTGTACTGAGAATGAATCTCTGAGAATGAAAATGAGTAACCACTAAACAGCAGAAAATACATCTTCAATGAAGCCTGCACGTTCTCTTTCTCTTAAAAGGGTACATTCTCAAAGGGCACTAGACAGAGGATGGATTCCAAAGGGCACCCTATTCCCTATTTAGTGCACTACTTTTGACCAGGGCCCATTGAGTTCTGATCAAAAGTAGTGCACTATATAGAGAGTAGGATGCTATACGTGATGTAGACAGACTCCCTGTCCCCTTCCCCTGTCAGTCCTCTCTGGCCACTGTGTATCGGTGAGGACTGAGGAGTCACCTGATCAGACTATTGACCAGACGCTGTGCTCTGCAGGACCCAAGGGAATAAACATATCTAATTTCCTCTCTAGCCCAGGCTACTCCATCATTGACAGGGCTATCTATAATCTCTCCCCTCAGCACCATTAATACTTCTGTGAAAAGCCAGTCAATGGTTCATTTTGGACCGAATGGGATGAAAGAGATTGGCAGATAGATAGGTTCACTGACACAAAGACAATGATGGATGTGTGGTTGTTGTAAGTAATGGTTAGTGTTTCTGTGTGATCAGCACTGGTGTGCATGTACCTCTGCCATGGAAATGTTAAATGAGCATGTCAAGTCATAATTCATTAAAATGTTTCATCTTCCCTGTAACTTTTCAGGAAATGGACAAACGGGCACATTTTATGAACTGAATGAACACGTATTAGAAAACATCAGAATCTATTTTGAATACCTCTCCTTGGTCCTAAAGTCATTAAATGTTCAGATGTCCCAAGTACATTGAGGGGAGTTACTACGTTCAATTCAGCTCATCTCCCTGGTGTTCTGCCAGTGACATTGAGTTATGAGGGAACATTTTTTGTTGTGACACAATCTAATATTAGATTCTGTTGTTGTGTTGTGTATTTAAAGAAAGGTGTATTGAACCGGCAGAACAACATTTTTAATTGAGGCATATGGGACGAAATTACTTGGTTAAGGTTAGGCTTAGGAACAAGGTTTAGGTTAAAATTAGGTATAATGTCAATGAGAATAAGGTTAGGGTTAAGGAAAGGCATGAAAGTTAGCATTGGGTTAGCATACTGTCGTCCACCTCCATTCATTTTCTGCCAGTTAAATATACACTGCCTAAAAGAGAAAGATAACATCCTTTTTAAATGCCTGTACCAATGTGGTCATGTCACTGCACTGTTGGCCCTGAGTGAGTGTGCTGGAATATCTACATAGGCGTACAGAGGCCCATTATCAGCAACCATCACTCCTGTGTTCTAATGGCACATTGTGTTAGCTATTCCAAGTTTATCATTTTAAAATGCTAATAGATCATTAGAAAACCCTTTCGCAATTATGTTAGCACAGCTGAAAACTGTTGTCCTGATTAAAGAAGCAATACAACTGTCCTTTTTTAGACTAGTTGGGTATCTGCGGTATCAGCAAGTGAGTTCGATTACAAGCTTAAAATGGCCAGAAACAAATAACTTTCTTCTGAAACTCATCAGTCTATTCTTGTTCTGAGAAATGAAGGCTATTCCACGCGAGAAATTGTTCAGAAACTGAAGATCTCGTACAACGCTGTGTTCTACTCCCTTCACAAAACAGCACAAACTGACTCTAACCTGAATAGAAAGAGGAATGGGAGGCCCCAGTGCACAACTGAGCAAGAGGACAAGTACATTAGAGTATCTAGTTTGAGAAACAGATGCCTCACAAGTACTCAACTGACTAGCAGCTTCATTAAATAGTACCCGCAAAACACCAGTCTCAACGTCAACAATGAAGAGGCGACTCCGGGATGGTGGCCTTCTAGGCAGCGTTGCAAAGAAAAAGCCATATCTCAGACTGGCCAATAAAAATAAAATATGAAGATGGGCAAAATAACAGACACTGGACAGAGGAATTGATGGTTGCTGATAATGGGCCTTTGTAGATATTCCATTTAAATTAAATTAAAATAAAAAGTTATTTACAGCTTCAAAAGTTATTTACAACAATGTCTACACTGTATTTCGGATCAATTTTATGTTATTTTAATGAACAACAAAATGTTTGTTTTTTTTAAAAGGACATTTTTAAGTGACCCCAAACTTTTGAATGGTAGTGTATGATACTATTGGACAATGTGCCTAAAAGTATCCAACCTGGCACTGCATTGGAAGGAATCCATGTGGTGCGAAGCCTTGCTGACGGTGGAGAAGTCTTGAATATATAACTGTCCGTGACAAAAACTAAAAAAAGTTCAGCAGCACTCATCCTGTAATCACAGCTACACCTAGTGGACATCGGCAGCAACTGCACAAAACGCCTGCTTGGCAATTCTCTCAACAAGCATTACTCACTCGCCCCATCGCGCAGTTTTGACTGACAGCTTGTCAGACTTTTCGTAACGGGTTATAATTTACCTTAGCAGGTTGGGATAATTAATGCAGCAGGTTAGGATAATTAGATTAAGAAAAGCGTTACATTTCAACTTTTGATGTTAATTTGACAAAAGCTTCTAGCCATAACCCTGTAGCACTGACTGGCGCATAGCATAGCGCAGCAACAAAGGCTCTTCTCCATTGTGGCCCTGATGTTGTTGTAACTGTCTCGACTGTTCTCCGCCACGTTGTCATGAGCCTCCCCTCTGGTGTCCAATGGACAGCTATTCTTGGAATAGAGTCTGTGTTCTTTCATAGAAACGTGTCCTATCCAGCGCCAGTGGAGTCTCACCATGTATAAAGCGATTCAAGTTAAGAAACAAATGCACTGTCAAAGCCAGGTCCCAGTGATTTTTCAGCTCACCAAAGATGACCCAGACATCCACCTATGACATGATGAGTGAGGTCCATAGTGCTTTTGTTGAGTTTATTGTAGTTATTCATGTGACTAGGATAACCATTTTTTTAAACACTTCCATTACCACTGATGCTGAGCAGACAGATACATACTGTATGTACAAAAACACACTGACAATGCTCTCCAATGATCAGAATCTTAATTGAGAGATTTACAGATAAAACATTAAATGAGTAGATCTCATCTATACAGTTACAGGACCTCCAAAGAGATTTAGATTAAGTCCCAAATGGCACCCCATTCCCTAGTGCACTACTTTTACCAGAGCCCTTGGGCCCTAAAAGTAGTGCACTTGATAGGAAATCGGGTGCCATCTGGGATACAACCACATACAGTACTGCCAAAGCATGATACAAGCAAGCAAATAGTGGTGAACCAGCCCTGCTTGCCAGGAATGAGGATTATATCACGTGACATGATCAGACTAACTCCCAGACTTCCAAGCAGCTTCCTGTGTCCCTCACAGTCAGTTGAGTCACCCCTGGGGTGTGTTCATTAGGCCCCCAATGGAATGACTATCCGGAATTGCAAATGCTTATTTTCCTATTGCAAAACATTTTCTGCCCTAATGAACATGACCCAGTACACAGTGTGATGGCGCAGACAAAGGTCCTTTTAACATGGAGACTAGGTGTTCATCCCAAATGTCACCCTATTCCCTATTATGGTGCACTATTTTGACCATGTCCCATAGGGTAGTGCATGATATAGGAATAAGGTGCCATTTGGGAGTCTAACATGCATTTTTTTTTATGTTACAGGAAAGCATAACGTTACATCATTTGGTTCAGCTAATCAACAGATGGTCCATTGGATGAAAAAAAACACAAAAAAACTGACACTAAAATACAACAACATGAATGAGTAATTTTCTCCCTGAAGTCCCAGGACAGTGTCGTGAGTGCAACAAGGGTTTTTGCCTTTTCTCTGCCATGATTGGTGCAGAAGGAACCCAAGCGAGCACTTCCTGGGGTCACTGGCGCTTGGCCTTGTAGGGTCGCGAGCGTTTCCTGCGGTCTGGTTTCCTCTGTTTGTGTAAACGTCCGATGCTCACTCCCTGGCGACGACGCACAGAGATATTCTGCTCAACCAGACTGGCCAACATGCCTGCAGACAGAAAGCTGATCAGAGGAGAAATGACAATGACTGAACTCCATTGATTTGATTTAAAAGAGGTTCCTATAAAATTGCCTGAGATATATATAAAAACATTTCCTGCATGAAAACCCTTGTCAGAGAAGAAAAAGCATCATTTATTAACTACTCTCAACCAGCATGGGTCTCAGACTGCACAGCAGGCAGTAGGGGTGAAATATAGAGATGTGCCATTAGTTAATATGAGTGAAAGGAGAGAGGGAGGTAGAGGAAAAGACAGAATGTGCATGAAAATCCACCTAGGTTGCTATACCAAAGGAAAGAGGTGGCCTTACCTTCTTGTGCCAGCATGGATATGAAGGTGCAGATGAACTCGTCATAATTATGGGTCCTCCTCTGGTCATCAATCTGGTCAAAACATGGGTGAACATTGAGATTGGCACACCAACATACAAAACCCACACAAAATGCATAACAAACACGCCCACATAGATCTGGAGGTCTGATTAAACGTTTTAATGGCTCTGCTTTAGAGCCACTACAATAACCTTGTATTTTTTCCTCTTCTCCACCTCCTCCTTTAGAAACACTTCATAGTTGGCGATGTCAGCCTCCACACACTTGAGCAGAGCAAGCAGCTCCTGCAGGAAACAAGTGAGAAACAACAAATTGTGACACACTCGCTCTCAATTCAGTTAAATTCAAGGGCTTTATTGGCATGCCAATTATATGTTAACATTGCCAAAGCAAGTGAAGTAGATAAAAGTTAAATAAAACAATAAAAATGAACAGTAAACATTACACTCACAGAAGTTTCAAAAGAATAAAGACATTTCAAATGTCATATTATTAGCAAATAGTTCAAGTACAAAAGGGAAAATAAATAAACATGGGTGTATTTACAATGGTGCTTGTTCTTCACTCGTTGCCCTTTTGTGGCAACAGGTCACAAACCTTGTGGTATTTCACCCAGTAGATATGGGACTTTATCAAAATTGGGTTTGTTTTCAAATTCTTCGTGGGTCTGTGTAATCTTAGGGAAATATGTGTCTCTAATATGGTCTTACATTTGGCAGGAGGTTAGGAAGTGCAGCTCAGTTTCCACCTCATTTTGTGGGCAGTGTGCACATAGCCTTTCTTCTCTTGAGAGCCAGGTCTGCCTATTGCAGCCTTTATCAATAGCAAGGCTATGCTCACTGAGTCTGTACATAGTCAAAGCATTCCTTAAGTTTGGGTCAGTCAAAGTGGTCAGGTATTCTTCCACTGTAGTCTCTGTTTAGGGCTAAATAGCATTGTAGTTTGCTCTGTTTTTGTTCATTCTTTCCAATGTGTCAAGTAATTATCTTTTGTTTCTCATGATTTGGTTGGATCTAACTGTGTTGCTGTCCTGAGGCTCTGTGGGGTCTGTTTGTGTTTGTGAACAGAGCCCCAGGACCAGCTTGCTTAGGGGACTCTTCTCCAGGTTCATCTCTCTGTAGGTAATGGCTTTGTTATGGAAGGTTTACATTGTACGCTGGGGAGATTTTTGCATAATTCTTCATGGAGTCTCTCAATTTGGTTGGTCCCTTTCTTGGTTGGTGAGCGGATCTATAACTGTATTTTTTGCCAGATCCTATTTGGTATGTCAAATGTTATGTTCCCTTTGCTGGATTAGAAAGACGATATCACTGATATGCTTCCATCTAGACACCGTTGCCCTAGAGTACAAAAAAAATTATGCATACCTCGGCCTAAATATCAGCGTCACAACGAGCTGTTGCCTTAAAGCCGAGGTATGTATAGTTTTTTTGTGCGCGCTGGGCAATGGTGTCTAGATGGTATTTGTGGTCCTGGGAACTGGACCTTTTTTGGAACACCAACATTTTTGTCCTACTGAGATTTCTACTGACTCTGAAAAACACAAAAAGAAAGATGCCCAGGGTCTCTGCCCATCTGCGTGAACATGCCTTAGGCATGCTGCAAGGAGGCATGAGGACTGCAGATGAGCCCAGAGCAATACATTGCACTGTCCGTACTGTGAGACGCCCAATACAGCGCTGGACAGGTACAGGATGGCAACAGCTGCCCGAGTTACACCAGGAACGCACAATCCCTCCATCAGTGCTCAGACTGTCCGCAATAGGCTGAGAGAGGCTGGACTGAGGGCTCGTAGGCCTGTTGTAAGGCAGGTCCATACAAGACATCACTGGCAACAACGTCGCCTATGGGTACAAACCCACCGTCGCTGGACCAGACAGGACTGGCAAAAAGTGCTCTTCACTGACAAGGGGTCTCACCAGGGGTGATGGTCGGATTCGCATTTATCATTGAAGGAATGCACGTTACACCAAGGCCTGTACTCTGGAGCAGGATTGATTTGGAGGTGGAGGGTCCGTCATGGTCTGGGGCGGTGTGTCACAGCATCATCGGACTGAGCTTGTTGTCATTGTAGGCAATCTCAACGTTGTGCGTTACAGGGAAGACACCCTCCTCCCTCATGTGGTACCCTTCCTGGAGGCTCATCCTGACATGACAATGCCACCAGCCATACTGCTCGTTCTGTGCGTGATTTCCTGCAAGACAGGAATGTCAGTGTTCTGCCATGGCCAGCGAGCCCGGATCTCAATCCCATTGAGCATGTCTGGGACCTGTTGGATCGGAGGGTGAGGCCTAGGGCCATTCCCCCCAGAAATGTCTGGGAACTTGCAGTTGCCTTGGTGGAAGAGTGGGGTAACATCTCACAGCAAGAACTGGCAAATCTGGTGTAGTCCATGAGGAGGAGATGCACAGCAGTACTTAATGCAGCTGGTGGCCACATCAGACACTTACTTTTGATTTTGACCCTCCCCTTTGTTCAGGGACACATTATTCCATTTCTGTTAGTCACATGTCTGTGGAACTTGTTCAGTTTATGTCATGTCTCAGTTGTTGAATCTTGTTTTGTTCATACAAATATTTACACATGTTAAGTTTGCTGGAAATAAACGCAGTTAACAGTGAGAGGACAGTGAGTTTCTTTTTTTTCTGAGTTTATATCGCCAGATATGTTTCTAAGAAAGAGGGAAAGGACTTACTTTAGGAGAGTATTTTTCCCCAGATGGCTTGTTGCTTCCAACAGTTTCTGTGGAGATGACCTTTTCCATGCTGGGTTTGACCTCTGTTGCATCTCTGATCTCTTCCTCTTTCACCTCCACCGATGGTCCCTCCTTCCCCTCCTCCTTCACTCCGTCCCCCTCTACTGCTGGATTGCTACCTTGCTCTATTACCTTCTCTGGAGCACCTGCCTTCTTCTCTTCAAGAGCTGTATCAGCTGTACAGGCAAGAAACAGACCTATTTAGCAGCTATAAACCAGACCTGGGTTCAAATACTCTTAAAATCTTTCAAATACTTTGAGTGTTTGTTTTAGCCTGCCTGGAATGCAATTGAGGACAGATAGTCTTAAAATAATTCAAATAGTGCTTGAACCCAGGTCTGGTTCCAACTCAGTGATATCGTCTTCCATATGCATCTCAAGAGCGGTGTGACTCTGGTATTAGATTAGTATAATGCAGGTATTAATATGGATAATGTAATTAGGTCTGAAGGTAAACAGATGCTCTTTGAAATGTAATTTACGATGATCTTAATCAAGTGCCCATGTTCGCTTCCCCACAGGTCCAATACCTCAATTTCAATCGCTCTCACCCACCCACGCACACACCCGTCCTTCCTCACCAGGTGGTGGTACAGTGTATATAACCCCGTCCTCCTGTAGGTGCAGCAGGGCGGTGCTGACGGAGGGCCCCAGCTCTCTGACGGCCCGGTTCTGTCTGGCATCCAGCCTCAGCAGACCCTCATCCTCCCCAAACAACACCCGGGACAGGTGGGATGCCACAGGGCTGGAGGGCCGCGTGGCCGCCTGGGAGCGGGCCGGGGAGCGCAGTGGTGAGTTGAAGGCGCTGCCGATCTCCGAGGCGGTGTCGGTGCTCTCGTTGCTGGGTGTGGGCGAGGGTTGGGAGGCGGCTGTGATCACGATGCCCCCAGTGCGGCCCTCGGTACGGACGGAGAGGGGCGTGGCCAGAGAGTCCTTCCTCTGGACTTCCTTCTTGAGTTTCTCGGCCAGGACGCCGAGTGCCAGCTTGGTCTCTACGCCGCTGCCTCCCCCGACACGGCCTGTACGGGAACGCAGCACCCCTTTACGCCTGAACCTACGCACACAAATACACGGACAAATACACAAACATAACCAATACATTTCAAGCACTCCAATTGCTTGGAAGAGAACATTTTGATCCTAGATCAGCACTCCTACACTGAGACGCTTTGTGAATACGGGCCCATGTGATGTGAAGGAGCTGACCTGGTTGGTGTGCCAAGCTCTTCCTCCTCTTCATCCTCATAGTCATCGTCATCAGAGTAGGGGGGCTGGGGCGCACCGGGCACCCGGGGACGACCCACCCCTGTCGCAAGGTCCTCATCCTCCTGTCAGAGAACAATCAGCGACCTTGCCAAGGCAAACATACAGTATTGGCTTCGAGTCAAATCCTAACTTGAGATAGGAGTATGTAAGTCAAGACTGTTGTAAAAATCATCATGCATTAGAGATTTGTATGGAAATGTTGAGTTGTGTCACATCAAAACCCGTCCCCCCGACCTGCATGGGGGACTTGGCGTAGTTGTGGTTGTCCAAGAAGGCTGGTAGGCGAGGGACGGTGGGGCTGGTGACAGGCTGGGAGGTCCCCGCTCCCCCCAATGGGGCAGCTGGCTTCCCCATGGCTTTCCCCTTGCCTGAGGAGCTCGCGACCAATTGGGACTGGGCTGCTGTGTCTGCACAACAGGGGAACACATGGTCAGAGTCCATGAATGTCAATGTACCAGTTGAAGCACATCATACCCTGCAACAGGCAGCATCCCAAATGACACCCTATTCCATATATAGTGCATTACTTTTGACAGGGCCCTGGGCAAAGGTAGTGGACAATAAAGTCAATAGGGTGACTAATAAGACTCACATTCTCATGTCTATAAAGAGAATCAACATTGGGGAGGTTCAGAGCTGAATTTAATACTTGTGGGAGGAGTCTGCTCAGCCCCCTGTGATGTAACAGGTTGAGGGTCCGCCTCTTCTTTTTTGATAGTAGGGGGTGTGTCGTCTGAGGGGGAGGAGTCTGGCTTCTTCCTGTCCTGTACAAGCTCTGGCTGGGTGACCCGGATCAGCTGGGGAACAGGTCACACTCATATCAAGTCAATCAGACAGACATTGTGCATGTCTGTATATCTGTGTGTATGCGTCTATGGGTGCATTCATTTTAGCTAACCAAGGGAACCAGGCAAGCTAATGCACCCACAGACACATATAAACAGATATACAGACACGCAGTCTCACTGGGCGGTATCAGTGGGCTCCATTGTCTGTGTCCAGATCTACTGTAGCCACTCCAGAACCGTTTGATAGTTATGATTCACACACACTTTAATAATTTTACAGGCACTCTTATCCAGAGCAATGAAGGTTAAGTGCCTTACTCAAGGGCACATTGACAGATTTGTTTTACCTAGTCGGCTCAGGGATATAAACCAGCAACCTTTCGGTTACTGGACCAACACTCTTAACCGCTAGACTCCCTGCCACCGTGCGCTCACACACGCACACACCCCTGTGTCTCCTGACCTGCTGTAGACCCTCCAGTACCATCTGTCTGTTCCTCTTCAGGATCTCCAGTTTTGACTCATACTTCACCCTGCGGTCCGGAACCACTGCCATCAGGTTGAAGCGGATATCATGGTAGGGCTCTCTGGGAGGGGCGAGAAAAGTGTGTGAGAGAGAGTTAGAGTCTGAACATCTCATTCAGTGTTACTGAGGCAGGAGATTGGCCCCTGACTCACCCAGCCGTGGCCAAGCCAATCCTCTCCATAATGACCCGCCGTGCCTTATCCGTCCACTCCTCCTCCTCTCCCCATGGCCCTGAGAGAGCGAGAGAAAATGTAAATGTTTACAATTGACCCCCCTCTAAAAACTGCTTTATAGAGCCCATGAGGTCACTGGAGTGTACACCTAGTGTGTGTCCCAAATGGCACCCTATTCCCTATATAGTGCACACATTTTGACCCAAGCCCTAGCAGAACTGGCCAAGAGTAGTGCACTATACCTGGAATAGGGTAGCATTTGGGAAACAGCCATTGTAGTCTAACAGTAGTCCTCAGGCGTTATATTGTTATATTATAAAGCCACGCTGTAGATTAGAGAAGTCAAGGTGCTTTGAAGGCGCCAGGCTGTCTCAACGTGAGTTAGTGGTACAATGCTGCTTCTCTAAGTCCATCACAGATTGCAGTTCTTACCATGGTCAATGGGGTACGCCTTGAGGCCGTCTAGCTCAAACAGTCGGTCTTTGATGGGCACGTAGCTGACAAAGTGGAATGCTTCCATGGTCCGCACGGCGCTAATCCCGTTCTGCTTCTCCGGCAGGTGCCTGGGCTCCGGTCTCCATGGAAAGAGAAGGAAGAGGTGTGAGAATTGGACAGAGCTGAACATCACTGGTAGCCCTTTCCATTCACTGCCCGCAACCTTGTTCTGTACACCTCCAAAACAAAGGTCATGTGGTTTGGTAAGAAGATTGCTCCTCTCCCCACAGGTGTGATTACTACCTTTGAGGGTTTTGAGCTTGAGGTAGTCACTTCATACAAGTACTTGGGAGTATGGCTAGACCGTACACTGTCCTTCTCTCGGCACATATCAAAGCTGCAGGGTAAAGTTAAATCTAGACCTGGTTCCCTCGATCATCTGCCAAACTAACCCTGATTCAGATGACCATCCTACCCATGCTAGATTACGGAGACATCATTTATAGATCAGCAGGTAAGGGTGCTCTCGAGCGGCTAGATGTTCTTTACCATTCAGCCATCAGATTTGCCACCAATGCTCCTTATAGGACACATCACTGCACTCTATACTCCTCTGTAAACTGGTCATCTCTATATACCCGTCGCAAGACCCACTGGTTGATGCTTACTTATAAAACCCTCTTGGGCCTCACTCCCCCCATCTGAGATATCTACTGCAGCCCTCATCCTCCACATCCAACACCCGTTCTGCCAGTCACATTCTGTTAAAGGTCCACAAAGCACACACATCCCTGGGTCGCTCATCTTTTCAGTTCGCTGCAGCTAGCGACTGGAACGAGCTGCAACAAACACTCAAACTGGACAGTTTTATCTCAATCTATTCATTCAAAGACTCAATCATGGACATTTTTACTGACAGTTGTGGCTGCTTTGCTTGATGTATTGTTGTCTCTACCTTCTTGCCCTTTGTGCTGTTGTCTGTGCCCAATAATGTTTGTGCCTTGTGTTGCTGCCATTTTGTGTTACTAACATGTTGTCATGTGTTGCTGCCATGCTATGTTGTTGTCTTAGGTCTATGTCGTGGTGTGTTTTGTCCTAGATTTTTTTATTATTATTATTTTAATCCCAGCCCCCGTAGGAGGCCTTCTGCCTTTTGGTCGGCCGTCATTGTAAATACGAATTTGTTCTTAACTGACTGACCTAGTTAAATAGAAAAATAAATGCAATACCAGTCAATCATGGTGGCAGTGCCACATTTGTATACAGCAGGGTTGTATTCGTTAGTGCACAACATAGCAAAACATTTTGCAACGAAAAATGAAAACAATCGTTTCTTATTGGACAAGTTCAGGTAGGTCATTTCCTGTTTCAGTCTTTTCTTACGTGCCTAGAGAATAAAACCTAGTGCTAGACCCAGAATGAAGGGGCATACACAATAGGGAGGGACAGGTGCAACAGTGTCTCCTACCTGGCATGGCTGTTGTGTGCTTTAGCCAGCTCTGGGGCATTTCCAATGGCGTAGCCTTTACTCTGAAAGAACATAAAATACCATCATGTAAAATTGATTAATCACGACACCACAGTAAAAATTGGAGAGAGGTGTGTGGTGTGTGTACACCTCACCTCTGGGCCGAAGCCTTTAGTGAAAGTCTTCATGCGACTGAGGGTAGTGCCCAACTCAACCCCACTACAGTTCAGGAGCACACTCAGAAGTGCATGGGTGGCGCAGGAGTTTGGGATCAGCTGGACACAAAAATAATAACTGAAAGGAACTCAATGGCATAAAAAGAAAAACAATGCTTCCTAGGACACCGTCGGCACAGTAGGAAATGACGGAATGCACCACTTTCTGACAACAGTATACAGTGTCTTCGGAAAGTATTCATACCCCTTGACAAGTGCACATTTTGTTACAGCCTTACTCGAAAAAAAGGTTTTATTTTTTATAATCCTCAGCAATCTACACACAATACCCCATAAATCCAAAGCGAAAACATTTTTACTAATTTATGCAACATTTCAAAAAACATTTCAGAGCCTTTGCTATGAGACTCAAAATTGAGCTCAGGTGCATATTGTTTCCACTGATCATCCTTTAGATATACAACTTGATTTGAGTACACATGTGGTACATTCAATTGATTGGACATGATTTGGAAAGGAACACACCAGTCTATATAAAACATCCTACAGATCACAGTGAATATAAAAGGAAAAACCAAGCCATGGAGGTCAAAGGAATTGTCCGTAAAGCGCAGAGACAGGACTGTGTCAAGGCACAGTCTGCAGCCCTGAAGGTCCCCAAGAACACAATGTCCTCCATCATTCTTCCTAGAGCTAGCAGTCTGGCCAAACTGAGCAATTTGGGGAGAAGGGCCTTAGTCAGGGAGGTGACCAAGAATGGGATGGTCACTGAAAGAGCTCCAGAGTTCCTCTGTGGAGATGGGAGAACCTTCCAGAAGGACAACCATCTATGCAGAACTCCACCAATCAGGCCTTTATGGTAGAGTGGCCAGATGGAAGCCATGCCTCAGTAAAAGGCACCTAACTCGCTTGGAGTTTGCCAACAGGCACCTAAAGACTCTCAGACCATGAGAAACAAGATTCTCTGGTCTGATGAAACCAAGATTGAACGTCACTTCTGGAGGAAACCTGGCACCATCCCTACGGTGAAGTATGGTGGTGGCAGTATCATGCTGTGGGGATGTTTTCCAGCAGCAGGGGCAGGGAGACTAGTCAGGATTGAGGCAAAGATGAACGGAGAAAAGTACAGAGAGATCTTGTAGAAAACCTGGCGTTGGGACAAGTCTCTGAATGTCCTTGAGTGGCCCAGCCAGAGCCAGGACTTGAACCCGATCGAACATCTCTGGAGAGACCTGAAAATAGCTGTGTAGCAACACTACCCATCCAACCTGACAGAGCTTGAGAGGATCTGCAGAGAAGAATGGGAGAAACTCCCCAAATACAGGTGCGCCAAGCTTGTAGCGTCATACCCAAGAAGACTGGAGGCTGTAATCACTGCCAAAGGTGCTTCAACAAAGCACTACTTATGTAAATGTTTTTTTTTAAATAAATTTGCCAAAATTTCTAAAATCCTGTTTTTGCTTTGTCATTATGGGTTATTGTGTGTAGATTAATGAGGAAAACATTTTGTTTTATATATTTTAGAATAAGGCTGTAACCTACCAAAACGTGGAAAAAGTCAGGGGGTCTGATAAGTTTCCGAAAGCACTGTAGCCTCCATGCATTCAAATATGTATTTAGGCAAACTGACTGCCCTGAACCGTACAGTGTAGTCAAGGCTTAAACAGACTCACCTGGTGGGCAAAGAACATGTCATTAACAATGTCATCATCAATGACAGAGGTCTCATCCACCAAAGTGGAGACTTTCCTCCTAGACCTTCGCTCCTCGATCCACTTGAACAGGAAGATGAAGCCATACACAGGGCTGGGGGGGGGGGGGGGGGGGGGGGGGTGATAGGAGATAGTCAACAGACAGCGGTCCACAGATTTGGGTCTCTCATACACAATGGGGTTAATTTACATTAGTAAGGCTTTCAAAGAGGTTGTCAGTGTGAAATAGGGCTCTGGTCAAAAGTAGTGCACTATGTAGGGAATAGGTAGCTCTTGATCTTGAGTAAGTTCCATTACACATACCAATAATGCTACATTTACAGTGCCTTGCAAAAGTATTTGGCCCCCTTGAACTTTGCGACCTTTTGCCACATTTCAGGCTTCAAACATAAAGATATAAAACTGTATTTTTTTGTGAAGAATCAACAACAAGTGGGACACAATCATGAAGTGGAACGACATTTATTGGATATTTCAAACTTTTGTAACAAATCAAAAACTGAAAAATTGGGCGTGCAAAATTATTCAGCCCCCTTAAGTTAATACTTTGTAGCGCCACCTTTTGCTGCGATTACAGCTGTAAGTCGCTTGGGGTATGTCTCTATCAGTTTTGCACATCGAGAGACTGAAATTTTTTCCCATTCCTCCTTGCAAAACAGCTCGAGCTCAGTGAGGTTGGATGGAGAGCATTTGTGAACAGCAGTTTTCAGTTCTTTCCATAGATTCTCGATTGGATTCAGGTCTGGACTTTGACTTGGCCATTCTAACACCTGGATATGTTTATTTTTGAACCATTCCATTGTAGATTTTGCTTTATGTTTTGGATCATTGTCTTGTTGGAAGACAAATCTCCGTCCCAGTATCAGGTCTTTTGCAGACTCCATCAGGTTTTCTTCCAGAATGGTCCTGTATTTGGCTCCCTCCATCTTCCCATCAATTTTAACCATCTTCCCTGTCCCTGCTGAAGAAAAGCAGGCCCAAACCATGATGCTGCCACCACCATGTTTGACAGTGGGGATGGTGTGTTCAGGGTGATGAGCTGTGTTGCTTTTACGCCAAACATAACGTTTTGCATTGTTGCCAAAAAGTTCAATTTTGGTTTCATCTGACCAGAGCACCTTCTTCCACATGTTTGGTGTGTCTCCCAGGTGGCTTGTGGCAAACTTTAAACGACACTTTTTATGGATATCTTTAAGAAATGGCTTTCTTCTTGCCACTCTTCCATAAAGGCCAGATTTGTGCAATATACGACTGATTGTTGTCCTATGGACAGAGTCTCCCACCTCAGCTGTAGATCTCTGCAGTTCATCCAGAGTGATCATGGGCCTCTTGGCTGCATCTCTGATCAGTCTTCTCCTTGTATGAGCTGAAAGTTTAGAGGGACGGCCAGGTCTTGGTAGATTTGCAGTGGTCTGATACTCCTTCCATTTCAATATTATCGCTTGCACAGTGCTCCTTGGGATGTTTAAAGCTTGGGAAATCTTTTTGTATCCAAATCCGGCTTTAAACTTCTTCACAACAGTATCTCGGACCTGCCTGGTGTGTTCCTTGTTCTTCATGATGCTCTCTGCGCTTTTAACGGACCTCTGAGACTATCACAGTGCAGGTGCATTTATGCGGAGACTTGATTACACACAGGTGGATTGTATTTATCATCATTAGTCATTTAGGTCAATATTGGATCATTCAGAGATCCTCACTGAACTTCTGGAGAGAGTTTGCTGCACTGAAAGTAAAAGGGGCTGAATAATTTTGCACACCCAATTTTTCAGTTTTTGATTTGTTAAAAAAGTTTGAAATATCCAATAAATGTCTATCCACTTCATGATTGTGTCCCACTTGTTGTTGATTCTTCACAAAAAAATACAGTTTTATATCTTTATGTTTGAAGCCTGAAATGTGGCAAACGGTCGCAAAGTTCAAGGGGGCCAAATACTTTTGCAAGGCACTGTACATGGTACACGGTAGACAGCAAACCAGATGTCTGTTTTTAATGACAGCATGACGGTAAATGCTGTCGAGGCTGGCAGTGAATGCTGGAGTTTAAATATCTGCCATAGCCTTGTTTTCTACCGGATGTTTGTTTACTGAAATCACCATAGCAACATATTGATTTTTATAACTAAACCAAGATAGACCACAGCCCATTGTTTCAAATGGGAACAAATTAGTCATACTAGGCAGAAAAAGCAAAGAGCTGGTCAGAGCCAAGTACGAACTGGCGTTAGGGAACGCCTACTTTGAAGTGCATGTGCGCAATAACTCAATTCACCTTTGCACTCCGAAACAAAAAATAAATAAAAATAGGGCACTTTAGCAAAGAGTCTACAAAATACTAAGAAAAGTCTACAAAATGTTGTCCTCTCTGTTCATAACATTCTAGTTTTTGGGAAGAGAAAACTGTATGGAGAGCAAATGTTCCATTGATGAGAAAATTTGCAGGATGTCGGCCAAAAGCCATCTCGTTCCAGCTTCTCCAACTGCGGGACACTTCGCTTCCTCTCACTACCATATTTGGTAGTGAGTGGAAACGCCAAGAGGATGCTTCACATCTATACATCTGGTGAAATATCTGTCTCACTGCTCTATCTGTGCCGGGTTGCTTATGCAGTCACCGTCTTTCTTGCCCCGCTATGCTGACTTGTATGATGGTTTTTGCGTTCCACATCTAAACACAGCATAAGTCATTGTACAAACGCATGTTCTGTACAAGTGAGTTTTGTTAAGATGCAGTCTGAACAATTCATCCCAAAGATGTTCGATGGAGTTGAGGTCAGGGCTCTGTGCAGGCCAATCAAGTTCTTCCACACCGATTGACAAACCATTTCTGTATGGGCCACGCTATATGTAGGGGGAATTGTCATTCTGAAAAAGGGAAAGGGCCTTCCCCAAACTGTTGCCACAAAATTGGAAGCATAGAATCATCTAGAATGCCATTGCATGCTGAGGCATTAAGGTTTCCCTTCACTGGAACTAAGGGGCCTTGCCCAAACCATGAAAAACAGCCTCAGACCATTACTCCTCCTCCACCAGATTTTACAGCTGGCACTATGCATTGGGGCAGGTAGCGTTTTCCTGGCATCTGCCAAAACCAAATTTGTTCGATGGACTGCCAAATGGTGAGGCATGATCCATCACTCCAGAGAACACGTTTCCACTGCTCCACAGTCCAATGGTGGCGAGCTTAAAACCACTCCAGCCGAGGCTTGGCATTGCCCATGGTGATCTTAGGCTTGTGTGTGGCTGCTTCCATTTCATGAAGCTACTGACAAACAGTTATTGTGCTGCCTCTGCTTCCAGAGGCAGTTTGTAAATTGGCAGTGAGTGTTGCAACAGAGGGCAGATATTTATTACGCGCTACAGAACTCAGTGGTCCCATTTTGTGATCTTGTGTGGCCTACGACTTCGCGGCTCCTAGACGTTTCCACTTCACAATAAGGGCACTTAGTTTGACCGGGGCAGCTCTAGCAAGGCAGAAATTTGATGACCTGACTTGTTGGAAAGGTGGCATCCTACGAGGTTGCCACATTGAAAGTCACGGAGTTCTTCAGTTAGGACATTTATACTGCCAATGTTTGTCTATGGCAATTGCATGGCTGTGTGCATGATTTTATACACCTGAAATAACCGAATCCACTCATTTGCTGGGGTGTCCACATATATTTTAGTATTTACAGTTGAAGTCGGAAGTTTACATACACCTTAGCCAATTACATTTAAACTCAGTTTCACAATTCCTGACATTTAATCCTAGTAAAAATGCCCCGTCTTAGGATCACCACTTTATTTTAAGAATGTGAAATGTCAGAATAATAGTAGAGAATGATTTATTTCAGCTTTTATTTCTTTCATCACATTCCCAGTGGGTCAGAAGTTTACATTCACTCAATTAGTATTTGGTAGCATTAACTTTAAATTGTTTTAACTTGGGTCAAACGTGTCAGGTAGCTTTCCACAAGCTTCCCACAATAAGTTGGGTGAATTTTGGCCCATTCCTCCTGACAGAGCTGGTGTAACTGAGTCAGGCTTGTAGGCCTCCTTGCTCACACACTTTTTCAGTTCTGCCCACAAATTTTCTATAGCATTGAGGTCAGGGCTTTGTGATGGCCACTCCAATACCTTGACTTTGTTGTCCTTAAGTCATTTTGTCACCACTTTGGAAGTATACTTGGGGTCATTATCCATTTGGAAGACCCATTTGCGACCAAGCTTTAACTTCTTGACTGATGTCTTGAGATGTTGCTTAAATAGATCCACATAATTTTCCTACCTCATGAAGCCATCTATTTTGTGAAGTGCACCAGTCCCTCCTGCAGCAAAGCACCCCCACAACATGATGCTGCCACCTCCGTGCTTCACGGTTGGGATGGTGTTCTTTGGCTTGCAAGCCTCCCCCGTTTTCCTCCAAACATAACGATGGTCATTATGGCCAAACAGTTCTATTTTTGTTTCATCAGACCAGAGGACATTTCTCCAAAAAGTACAATCTTTGTACCTGTGTGCAGTTGCAAACCATAGTCTGGATTTTTTATGGCGGTTTTGGAGCATTGACTTCTTCCTTGCTGAGCGGCTTTTCAGGTTATGTCTATATAGGACTCGTTTTTCTGTGGATATAGATACTTTTGTACCCGTTTCCTCCAGCATCTTCACAAGGTAATTTGCTGTTGTTCTGGGATTGATTTGCACTCTTTGCACCAAAGTACGTTCATCTCTGGGAGACAGAACGCGTCTCCTTCCTGAGCGGTATGACGGCAGCGTGGTCCCATGGTGTTTATACTTGCGTACTATTGTTTGTACAGATGAACGTGGTACCTTCAGCCATTTGGAAATTGCTCCCAATGATGAACCAGACTTGTGGAGGTCTACAATTTTTTTTCTGAGTTCTTGGCTGATTTCTTTTGATTTTCCCATGATGTCAAGCAAAGAGGCACTGAGTTTGAAGGTAAGGTAGACCTTGAAATACATCCACAGGTACACCTCCAACTGACTCAAATTATGTCAATAAGCCTATCAGAAGCATCTAAAGCCATGACAAAATTTTCTGGAATTTTCCAAGCTGTTTAAAGTAGAGGTCGACCGATCATGACTTTTCAATGCCGATACTGATTATTGAAGGACCAAAAAAGGCGGATACCAATTCATCGGCCAATTATTTTTTTTTACATATTTGTAATAATGACAATTAATTATTTTAGCTTAATATAATATATACAATATAATACATCAATAAAATCAATTTATTCTCAAATAAAGAAGCATGTTCAATTTGGTTTAAATAATGCAAAAACTAATTGTTGGAGAAGAAAGTAAAAGTGCAATATGTGCCATGTAAAAAAGCTAACGTTTAAGTTCCTTGCTCAGAACATATGAAAGCTGGTGGTTCCTTTTAACATGGGTCTTCAATATTCCCAGGTAAGAAGTTTTAGGTTGTAGTTATTATAGGACTATTTCTCTCTATACCATTTGTATTTCATATACCTTTGACTATTGGATGTTCTAATAGGTACTTTGGTATTGCCAGCCTAATCTCGGGTGTTGGTTTGAAGTCATAAACTTAAAGTCATAAACAGCACAATGCTGGAAGCAGAGCGAAGAGCTGCTGGCAAATGCTCCTGCATTTGTGTGGTGTTTGAATGAATGCTTACGAGCCTGCTGCTGCCTACCACCGCTCAGTCAGACTGCTCTTTCAAATCAGACTTAATCATAATAACACAGAAATACGAGCCTTTAGGTCATTAATGAGAACTTGTTCTCAACTAGCCTACCAGGTTAAATAAAGGTGAAATAAAAAAAAAAGAAATGAATATGGTCAAATCCGGAAACTATCATTTCGAAAACAAAACGTTTATTTTTTTCTGTGAAATACGGAACCGTTCCATATTTTATCTAACGGATGGCATCCCTAAGTCTAAATATTGCTGTTAACATTGAAGGTTGTGCAATGTATGTCATAATTATGTACAATTCTGGCAAATTAATTACAGTTTTGTTAGATAGAAATGGTCTTCACACAGTTCACAATGAGCCAGGTGGCCGAAACTGCTGCATATAACCTGACTCTGCTTGCACAGAATGCAAGAGAAGTGACACAATTTCCCTAGTAAAAAGAAATTTGTGTTACAAGGCAATATTAACTAAATATGCAGGTTTAAAAATATATACTTGTGTATTGATTTTAAGAAAGGCATTGATGTTTATGGATAGGTACACATTGGTGCAACGACAGTGCTTTTTTTCCACGAATGCACTTGTTAAATCACCCATTTGGTGAAGTAGGCTGTGATTCAATGATAAATTAACAGGCACGGCATCGATTATATGCAACGCAGGACAAGCTAGATAAACTAGTAATATCATTAACCATGTGTAGTTAACTAGTGATTATGTTAAGATTGATTGTTTTTTATAAGATAAGTTTAATGCTAGCTAGCACCTTAACTTGGCTCCTTGCTGCACTCGCATAACAGGTAGTCAGCCTGCCATGCAGTCTCCTCGTGGAGTGCAATGTAATCGGCCATAATCGGTGTCCAAAAATGCTGATTACCGATTGTTATGAAAACTTGAAAATCGGCCCTAATTAAAATCGGCCATTCCGTTTAGTCTGTCGACCTCTAGTTTAAAGGCACAGTCAACTTAGTGTATGTAAACTTCTGACCCACTGGAATTGTGATAGTGATTTTGATAAGTGAAATAATCTGTCTAAACAATTGTTGGAAAAATTACTTGTGGCATGCAAAAAAACGATAGTTTGTTAACAAGAATTTTGTGGAGTGGTTGAAAAAATTGTTTTAATTACTCCAACCTAAGTGTATGTAAACTTCCGACTTCAACTGTATAGTGTCTTTCATATTAGCAATAAATAACTTTCAAAAAATAAAACTATACATTGATACCCCTTTATAGGGTTAGTGTTCCCACGCAGCAATGTTACAGCACGTGTTTACGGAAGAAAGAGGGACCATCTATCTAGATAACTCTGAAACATCTGTGTGTAATGGAAGAAAGAGGGACCACTAGCTATCTATCTAGATAACTCTGAAACATCTGTGTGTAATGGAAGAAGGCCGCCAGAAACGTGTTGTCACTGAAAAATACTGTTGGCTATAATGTCAGTTAAAACACAACGTGTGTATTTTGCATTTGTGAAATTAAAGTAGAGGGCTTTATGTTTCTATAACCATACCACAACGGTGTATCAATTCACGTTTATGGAGTGATGGAGTATTTGGCTGTTTTGGCAGACAGAGCCAGCCTACCTCTGAAAATAACATAAGGGTATAACGATAGGCTCCTTAAGAATACATATTTGGCTAGAGAATAGGGTGCCATTTCAGATAGTGACAGTAGCCTGATTAGCATGACTCCATACCTTGGACACTTGCTTTGTAGGTCGTATATCTCCTCTACCTGGACCCCCTTCACACCTACATTATAAACACACATGCAAAACACACAAAGGGATGCTCAAAGTATGTGCTGTTCAAACTTATCTAGTACATGTTACTTTAACAACCAGCCTGTCAAATCAACTCACCAAAATCCTCCACCAAGAGCGTGAACAGCCCTGCAAACACCATAGAAAACCCACACGTTAATGGAGCGTTTAACACTATGGCATCGACCATAGAGATTATTATTCCTCCTTGTGCAACTGGCTAAGGAACAATATAGCTATTAACGTTAGCTGTGGTAATGGCATACGACTATAACATGAATTGCTATTATTAAACGTGTTGATGTGTTTAGTGACAGTAAAACATAGATTATAAAACATTTCGATTACAGATTAGATTTGATAACGAATTGATTAATGTTAACTAGCGTTAGCTTCTTACCCGGGTCACTCTCGAGCTCCAGCCACCCTTTGTTCATTTTTGCATGTACACACAGTCAATCGATATTAAATCTAGTCCGCCAGTCCATATTTATAGAATCACTACATATAGTTTATCCAATTAGCTAACGGAACGAAGAAAAATGCATTTCTAAAACGTCGTAGCTAGTTGAGCGATAAACACAAAAGAATGACAGCTCGGACGCCTGAAATCTACGTAATTTAGATGCGACTTCGATAGAGTCGCGTTCAAGAGGTTTTCCACTAGATAGCCGACCTAAAATTGCTCTATTATACAAATTCATGAAAACAAAATGTGCTTTTTGGTCTTAATATAAGGTTAGGGTCAGATATACGGTTGGCGGTGAGGTTAGGTTTAAAATCAGATACATTTTAGAAATAGACGGGGTTTAGACAAAAACAATACAGTGGGAAACTGGTTTAGCCATAATTATTACTTTGTGGCTGTGGTAACTAGTGACGACCGTCATTCAATCCATTTATCCAGCAGATGGCGCCATAATATACTTTCTCGTGGTGTGCATTAATAGCAAATTACATAAATGCTCTAATTACTATGCTATTATCATTGAGTCAATTATTTCGTGTTGCTGAGTACAACACAAACTTAAATAAAATAGGAATTTTGGGCCCTGCCTGAAAGCAGTTTTGGGCTGCTTTTAAACCGTTTTGGGGAATTCGAGTGTTCCTCCGGAACTATGTTCTGGCGTGTTGTTTTTCCATGCGTGCAGGGAACATTGTTACTGTTACCCTTGAAGAAACTGTGAGGGGGGAATCAAAAAATAGCTAGCTACACTGTTTATAAAAAAAATATTAATCATTAACATATCGTCACTATTTCCTAAGGGAATGCAAAATGTAAGTACATAGTTTGGCACGTTTTTGTTTCGAATTTAACTTGTTTTTCAGTAACATAGGGGGCTTTCTAGATTAGCCATCCCCTGGACAATAGACGTTGGCTGAAAACAGCGATTTGTATGCTAACATGATGCTAGCTCGCTAACAACAAGCTAGCTGCTCAATCACGCACGAACTAGTTGCTATCTGGCTGTATTTAGTACGACTTGTTTGTTCATATTCATAGAAATCGTTCAGATTTAGCTAGCTAACTAATTGTGGCAAAACAAAAGATAGTAGATAATCTGGTTATAGCTATCGCGGTAGCTAGTTTACCCAGCCTTAGAATAATACTGTCTTTTGAATGGGCACGGTAGCTAGTGCTAACGTTAGCTAACTAGCTATTTCTTAGCGGTGTTCCAACCCAGATTAGCGTTCAAAAACCCAGTATCTGATTTGCTTGCTAATATTCGTAGATTCTACATTTTTTATAATGTTGATGTTCGCTAGCTAATAACATATTAAACGTTAGGAGGGTGGGTACAGAAAACAAGTAAGCCAGGTATCGGCTACCTATTTATGGCTGTTCGTCATAGCTACTTACAGAAGCTAGAGTTGGATATAATATTTTGCATTTATTAAGCATGTTTATGTAACACACTGCACTATGGCTCAGTAGTAGTGTGTGGGAGAGGAAGTTATGTTTTCTTAAATCTAAATTCAAATAACACACAATTATTGCCTTGGGATCATAGTTTGATATGCAGGAGGAGAAGTATTATTACATGCTGCTCAGTGTAGTGGCCATACAGTTAATATTTTGTAAGCAGCTGTGCAGGAATGTATAAATATTTTATGCTGGACATGCATGTATTATTGAAAACCTTATAATGTATCGGCTGACTCTATCTGGGTTCACCATGGATACAGATCACAAAGAAACTGAATGTTGAGATTCTTGAGTTTGAGAGGCAGGCGGCGATCTGTGATTCTGACTGTGTTCAATGCTGCAGCTTTCTTCCTCTGTCAGATTTGACACTACATTTAGTTTTTTTACACAAGGTTTTCACCTCTAGTGTTCTCTCAATCAGCTCTGGGCCCCTATCCACAAAGCTGGTCTATGATCAGTTTAGCCTTTTATATAATAATTTATGAACAGTGGGAACCTGATCCTAGATCAGCACTCCTACTGTGAGTTGCTTTATGAATACAGTCCCTGTTAGCCTACATAGAAAACCTGAATAACACAGCTAGTGAGATAGATATAGGCAATTCCACGGTAACATAATTACGATTTGACTCATTTGTCACTTTAAAATGCATGCCAAACAAAAGCCATTGATTTTAAGTTTAACAAATCATACAACTTCTCTACTGTGTTGTCCAAACTTGTGAAACATAAACGTCTATGATTGGTTCAGATTCGGTCTGGTCAGGGCTGACACCAGATTTCAACTACTTTTCAGGATGCTTGTTACAGTAAATGGAATGAGGGTAGGTGACATTAACTGGTGAGTGAGTGAGAGGGAGGGTTGTCCAGACTGTTTTCACAGTCTTGCTTTGAGCACCAGATGACAGAAATAGAAGAAGAAAAAAACGTATGAGCTGTACATAACAGTATGTCAGTGGGAGGACAGTGGCAAACTGTGGTTTGTGACTACTATGATTACCTATTGTAGCTAATTCAATGCCGAAATTCTGTTACTGATTTTTGGGGGGGAAATTAGAGTTTTAATCACTTAATAATTCCTAAACAAAATTGATGTCAGGTCCCCTGAGTGGCGCAGCGGTCTAAGGCACTGCATCTCAGTGCTAGAGGCGTCAGTCACTACAGACCCTGGTTCGATCCCGAGCTGTATCACAACTGGCCGTGATCGGGAGTCCCATAGGGCGGCGCACAGTTGGCCCAGCTTCGTCCGGATTAGGGGAGGGTTTGGCTGGGGTAGGCCATCATTTTAAAATTAGAATTTGTTTTTAATTGACTTGCCTAGTTGAATTAATAAATAAAAACATCTGCAAAACACTACAATTAACTTCTGTTACTTCTGTGAACTTTCATTATCCTCCACGAGGGAGAGAAATTAGAACATTTCTGAGACATGGGTTTTTGGTAACAAAATTACAAGGCACAAAGCAAGGTTTCTTAAACTTACTGAAGGCAAATAATGTATCCCCAACTAAATACAAGTGTTGATTTTAGTTGACAGGAGTCTTTACTTCAACATTGTGTTTCTAATATTTTAAATAAAATACATATTTAAGTAAAGTGTCATCTCTGCATTACACAAGCCTCCTTTTATGATTTCTAGAAATGTTTGCAAATGTATTGAAAATGAAATACAGAAATATCTCCGTTTATATGACTATTCACACCCTTGAGTCAATACATGTTAGAATCACCTTTGGCAGCGATTACAACTGCACACCTGGATTGTACAACATTTACACATTGCTCTTTTTAAAATTCTTAAATCTGGTTGTTGCTCATTTCTAGACAGACATTTTCAAGGTTTGCCATTAATTTTCAAGCAGATTTAAGTCAACTGTAACTAGGCCACTCAGGAACATTTGGTGTCGTCTTGGTAAGCAACTCCAGTGTATATTTAGCCTTGTGTTTTAGGTTATTGCCCTGCTGAAAGGTACATTTGTCTGTTGGAAAGCAGACTGATCAAAGTTTTCCTCAAGGATGTTGCCTGTGCTTAGCTCTATTCCATTTATTTTTATCCAAAGAAAAAACCTCCCTTGTCCTTGCTGATGACAAGCATACCCATAACATGATGCAGCCACCACCAGACTTGAAAATATGTGGAGTGGTTACTCCTTGATGTGTTGTGTTCGATTTGCCCCCCAAACATAACGCTTTGTATTCAGGACATAAAGTTAATTTCTATGCCACATTTTTTGCTGTTTTTTTTATTTATTGCAAACAGGATGCATGTTTTGAAATAATTTTATTCCATACAAGCTTTCTTTTCACTCTGTCATTTAGGTTAGTATTGTTGAGTAACTACAATGTTGTTGATCAATCCTCAGTTTTCTCCTATCACAGCCATTAAACTCTAACTGTTTTAATAAAGTCACCATTGGCCTCAGTGAAATCCAAGAGCGGTTTCCAGGGTCTGTATGAGTTAGCAAGGACGCCTGTATCTTTGTACCGACTGGGTGTATTGCTACACTATCCAAAGTGTAATTAATTGACCTCACCATGCTCAAAGGGATATTCATTGTCTGCTTTTATTTTATTTTTACCCATCTACCAATAGGTGCCCTTCTTTGTGAGGCATTGGAAAACCTCCCTGTTTTTTTGGTTGAACCTGTGTTAGAAATTCACTGCTTGACTGAGGGACCTTACAATTATTTGTATGTGTGGGGTACAGAGATCAGGTAGTCATTCAAAAATCATGTTAAACACTATTATGGCACACAGAGTGAGTCCATGCAACTTATGTGACTTGTTAATCACCTTTTTACTCCTGAACTTATTTAGGCTTATCATGACGCTGGGTTTGAATACTTATTGCAGTGTTTCCCAAACTCTGTTCACGGGACTCCATGGGGTGCACGTTTTGTTTTTTGCCCGAGCACTACACAGACAATTCAAATAATCAAATCTTAAAGTTTAGTTGATTATTTTAATCAGCTGTGTAGTACTGGGGGCAAAACCAAAACGTGCACCCTTTGGGTTCCCGAGGACTGAGTTTGGAAACACTAACTTATTGACTCAAGACATTTCAGCTTTTCCTTTTGAATTAATTTGTAAAAATGTTGAAAAACATAATTCCACTTTCACGAAATGGGGTATTGTGTGTAGGTCAGTGACACAAAATCTAAATGTAATCCATTTTAAATTCAGGTTGTAACACAACAAAATGTGGAACAATTCAGAAGGTGTGAATTCTTTCTGAAGGCACTGTAGTTTGCCCGTCAACTCTTATGACCAAGTATGAGCCTTGCCAAGTTTGCTACTCCACACATTTATAAGAGACATGACATAAAATATCTAATTTCTAGCTTTGCAGCACACTCTGCATCTTTCATTAATAGGAGAACAGTAGACTTGAAGTGCGTGAGAGAATGTCTGTCTTGCGTGTGTGGGCGGGATCTGTGACACTCGGACCTGACACAGTCGTTTCATAACCATCTGAAGGAACCGTTTCGGACCTGCCCTGAGACTGTATGTAGGCTTTTGTATGTGAGTGAGGTGAGAGAAAGGGGCAGAGAGACCATGCTCTGTGTGTCTATTGGGTTAGCCTGTTCAAGGGAAGGCACAGCCTGAGTGGCAATGGCCAGTTATGTAACTTAGGTCTTATGTAATTGGCCAGCTCGCTCACGCTCTCTCTGTCTCTCGCTCACACACATAAATACACACACACACACAAGCTCCTTTTACTCTTTTTTCTCTGACTCTTTGAGAATGCAAGCTTTAGAGGAGGCAGAGTAAAGTGATGACAGTTTATCATTTACTGTATTGTTCTATTGCAAGCACTTCTCTGTCTTAGATGACTAAAGTGAAAATGAAACCATGTGATAACGATCTACTTGCTGATGTGATTTATGTTATCATGCTTTTGTTGTCTTTCCACATTTTCGTTCTATTTTCCAACCCCCAACAAGACAGCCCACTTCACAACAATAAACTCCGCACATTTTGCCAAGCTTAAAGAGAGTTCGCCAAAATTACATATATGTTTCCTTACCCTGAATTGGCCTAGGTCACCTACCCCTTTAAATGGGGTCTCTGCTTTGTTGTTTGACATAATGGCTAAGGGGTGTGTACTCTATTTGATTGCAGGTACCCCAAGTGAGGATGTGTAGGTAATGCTCTGTGGGACGCCATGTCTGAAGAATCGATCTCAGGAAGTGACCTGGACCCCAGCGTTAACAGTGAAGAGGAGGATCTGGAAGAGGAGGAGATTGATGATGAGGGTGACAACGATGGGGATGATGAAGATGATGCAGTCGGTGAGTGGCGGGGGGGAAGGTGTCAACTCCGTAGATTTGCCTCTAGTTTACTACTCACAATTAATACCACAATTAATACATTCTAAAAGTCATTCTAATTCACTTTAAATACTATATCTGTTAAAGGTAGAGTAGGTGATACATAAAGTAAACAGCACTTGTCCACTGTTGTGCTGCAGCTAACACGTTGCAGCAGAGCGAACCGTACCCATCCACATTGGCAGATACTCTGTGCGAGTGCATCTTCTTGCATTGCGCTCAATATTCTCAGTTCATCCTGCTGCTCAGGGCAACGTCATATCGCGGAGTCTGTTTTAAAATGGTTGTACAGCAGTCTGACGCAAAACATCTTTATTTAAAATGTGAACTTATGTAGTCAACCAATCAATTACACAGAGAACGTGTCCCCAATGGCACCCCATTCCCTACTTTTGACCAGGCCTATGGTACCTGGTCAAAAGTAGTGCACTACAGAGGGAATAGAGTGCCATTTGGGACACACAACAGTCAGGTAGTGAGCCAGGCACTTGGAGAGAGTCTTCGGAGCCACCGTGTCCCACATTGTTACAGACGGACTAGTGTCAGCAACATGTTAGAACAGACAGAACCACAGGCAGAAGAATGCAGGTTCTGATGAATGCTGCTGGAATGAAACTTCCATCCTGGAGCTGCCTGCATCTGCTCTGAGGAACGCCTCCAAACTATGTGTTCAATGCCAAGAATGTGAGAGGCTTCCAGGGGTAAGGAACACCAGGCAAGGCCCCACTAACTCTCACAGCCTGGCTGCCTAGAAGGATGGGAGGGAGACTAATGAAGACACTGGATGCATCCCAAATGGCACCCTATTCTCTTTCTAGTGCTGTACCTTTGACCAGGGCCCTAAGGGCTCTTGTAAAAAGTAGTGCACTATTAAGGAAATAGGGTTCCATTTGGGACGCAAACACTGTATGTAACATGTCTTACTGGGGTCATACAGTAATAGCAATGAATGAACCATAGAGAAAATGATTATTTGGCTCATTAAAGAATACAAGAGTTAGGATTTAAGGACGATTTCCAAGACACATCATTAAGCCTGATCTTGGAATGTTGTTCAATTGAGATTCTCCATTGAAAGTACCCCAGAAACTGATCAACCAATGCTTCTGTAAGGGAAAGGGGGATATCTAGTCAGTTGTACAACTGAATGCATTCAACACCATTCAATAGTGTCCAAGGGGGATTGGAGAAAGTTCCCAACAAACAATGCTTTCCCAAAAGGGTTTGTCTATTTCTCTAACCCTATTGGCCAGTTTCCCAGACACTGATTTAATAATTAGTTGACTGATTGATGTCATTCTCTGCTCCTCTGTCCCACAGAGCGGCCAGAGAGTGGCCATGGCAGTACAGAGATGGAGACCCAGGGAGGGAGGGACTCCCCCTCAGCTACCTCACCCTCGGAAGAGCCTACCTCTGGGCCCCCGTCTCAGCCTGCCTCCAGGCCTTCCTCCCAGCCCAACTCGAGACCTGCGTCTCGCTCCAAGCCCCCGTCTGGCGATGGCTCCCAGCCCCCATCCCGTCCTGAGAGCCCCAGTCAGGACAACCCCTCTGTGGACAAAAAGCCCGCCTCCAGGCCTTCCTCTCAGCCCAACTCGAGACCTGCGTCTCGCTCCCAGCCCCCGTCCCGTCCTGAGAGCCCCAGCCAGGACATCCCCCCTGCGGGCAAAAATAAAAAACCAAGGGCCTCCAAGGCTTCAAAGTCCCGGGCCCCTTCGTCCGGTCCTGAGAGCCCCAGCCAGGACAAGACCTCTGTGGGCAAAAAGAAGAAACCAAGGGCCTCCAAGGCTTCAAAGTCCCAAGCCCCTTCGTCTGGTCCTGAGAGCCCCAGCCAGAACAAGCCCTCTGCGGGCAAAAAGAAGAAACCGAGGGTCTCCAAGTCTAAGGACCCTAAGCCTGCTAAGACCTCTAAACCAGCACACATGAGGAAGAACATCAGGTATTTGTTTGATAGGGCAGTGCCAATGTATAATGCACCCTCTTCTAACCTATCCCCCTCTTTTCCTCTGAACCTTCCTCCTTTCCTCTGACCCCTCCTCCTTTCCTCTGGCCCTTCCTCCTTTCCTCTGACCCATCCTCCTTTCCTCTGGCCCTTCCTCCTTTCCTCTGACCCGTCCTCCTTTCCTCTGACCCGTCCTCCTTTCCTCTGGCCCGTCCTCCTTTCCTCTGACCCGTCCTCCTTTCCTCTGACCCGTCCTTCTTTCTTCTGACCCGTCCTCCTCTCTTCTGACCCGCCCCCCCTCCTTCCTCCTCTCTTTTGACCAGCTCCCCTGTCCTCTGACCTGCCGTCCTCCTCTCCTCTGACCCGCTCCTCCGTCCTCCTCTGACCCGCCCCCCTCCGTCCTCCTCTCTTCTGACCCGCCCCCCTCCGTCCTCCTCTCCTCTGACCCGCTCCCCTCCGTCCTCCTCTCTTCTGACCCGCTCCCCCGTCCTCCTCTGACCCGCCCCCCCCCTCCGTCCTCCTCTCTTCTGACCCGCCCCCCGTCCTCCTCTCTTCTGACCTGCCCCCCTCCGTCCTCCTCTCTTCTGACCCGCACCGCCGTCCTCCTCTGACCCGCCCCCCTCTGTCCTCCCCTCTTCTGACCCGCTCCCCTGTCCTCCTCTGACCCGCCCCCCTCCGTCCTCCTCTCTTCTGACCCGCCCCCTTCCATACTCCTCTCTTCTGACCCTCTCCCCTGTCCTCCTCTGACCCGCCCCCCTCCGTCCTCCTCTCTTTTGACCCGCCCCCCTCCGTCCTCCTCTCTTCTGACCCGCCCCCCTCCATACTCCTCTCTTCTGACCCTCTCCCCTGTCCTCCTCTGACCCGCTCCCCTGTCCTCCTCTGATCCGCCCCCCTCCGTCCTCCTCTCTTCTGACCCGCCCCCTTCCATACTCCTCTCTTCTGACCCTCTCCCCTGTCCTCCTCTGACCCGCCCCCCTCCGTCCTCCTCTCTTTTGACCCACCCCCTCCGTCCTCCTCTCTTCTGACCCGCCCCCCTCCATACTCCTCTCTTCTGACCCTCTCCCCTGTCCTCCTCTGACCCGCCCCCCTCCGTCCTCCTCTCTTTTGACCCGCCCCCCTCCGTCCTCCTCTCTTCTGACCCGCCCCCCTCCATACTCCTCTCTTCTGACCCTCTCTGCTGTCCTCCTCTGACCTGCCCCCCTCCGTCCTCCTCTCTTCTGACCCGCCCCCCTCCGTCCTCCTCTCTTTTGACCCTCCCCCCTCCGTCCTCCTCCCTTCTGACCCGCCCCCCTCCGTCCTCCTCTCTTCTGACCCGCTCCCCCGTCCTCCACTGACCCGCCCCCCTCCGTCCTCCTCTCTTTTGACCCGCCCCCCTCCGTCCTCCTCTGACCCGCCCCCCTCCGTCCTCCTCTCTTTTGACCCTCCGTCCTTCTCCCTTCTGACCCGCCCCCCTCCGTCCTCCTCTCTTCTGACCCGCTCCCCCGTCCTTCTCTGACCCGCCCCCCTCGTCCTCTTTTGACCCGCCCCCCTCCGTCCTCCTCCCTTCTGACCCGCCCCCCTCCGTCCTCCTCTCTTCTGACCCGCTCCCCCGTCCTCCTCTGACCCGCCCGCCTCCGTCCTCTTCTGACCCACCCCCCTCCGTCCTCCTCTGTTCTGACCCGCCCCCCCTCCGTCCTCTCTTCTGACCCTCTCCCCCGTCCTCCTCTGACCCACCCCCCTCCGTCCTCCTCTCTTTTGACCCGCTCCCCCGTCCTCTTCTGACCCGCTCCCCCGTCCTCTTCTGACCCGCCCCCCTCCGTCCTCTTCTGACCCACCCCCCTCCGTCCTCCTGTCTTCTGACCCGCCCCCCTCCGTCCTCCTCTGCTCTGACCCGCCCCCCTCCGTCCTCCTCTGTTCTGACCCGCCCCCCCTCCGTCCTCTCTTCTGACCCTCTCCCCCGTCCTCCTCTGACCCACCCCCCTCTGTCCTCCTCTCTTTTGACCCGCTCCCCCGTCCTCCTCTGTCCCGCCCCCCTCTGTCCTCTCTTCTGACCCGCCCCCCTGCGTCCTCCTCTCTTCTGACCCGCCCCCCTGCGTCCTCCTCTCTTCTGACCCGCCCCCCTGCGTCCTTCTCTCTTCTGACGCGCCCCCTCCGTCCTCCACTCTTCTGACCCGCCCCCCTCCGTCCTCCTCTCTTCTGACCCTCCGTCCTCCTCTCTTCTGACCCGCCCCCCTCCGTCCTCCTCTCTTCTGACTTGCCGTCCTCCTGTCTTCTGACCCGCCCCCCTCCGTCCTCCTCTGTTCTGACCCGCCTCCCCCTTCTCCTCTGACCCGTCCTCCTCTCTTCTGACCCGCCCCCCTGCGTCCTCCTCTCTTCTGACCCGCCCCCCTGCGTCCTCCTCTCTTCTGACCCGCCCCCCTCCGTCCTCCTCTCTTCTGACCCCCCGTCCTCCTCTCTTCTGACCCGCCCCCCTCCGTCCTCCACTCTTCTGACCCGCCCCCCTCCGTCCTCCTCTCTTCTGACCCTCTGTCCTCTGTCCTCCTCTCTTCTGACCCTCCGTCCTCCTCTCTTCTGACCCGCCCCCCTCCGTCCTCCTCTCTTCTGACCCGCCCCCTCCGTCCTCCTCTCTTCTGACCCGCTGTCCTCCTTCTCCTCTGACCCGTTCCCCTCTCCTCTGACCCGTCCCCCTCTACTTTCCCCCTCCCTTCTGATCCATCCTCATCCTCTCCTCTGACCCGTCCTCCTCCTCCTCTAACCCGTCCTCTTCTCCTCTAACCTGTCCTCCTCTCCTTTAACCTGTCCACTGTCCTCATCTACTTTAACCAGTCTTCTGTGCTCTCGTCTAACAAGTCCTCCTCTCCTCTAACCTGTCCTCCTCTCCTCCGAACAGGAAGCTGCTAAAGGAGCACCAGATGGAAGCAGTAACCAAGGCAGCCCAGCAGGAGGAGTTAGAGAGGCTGAGGCGTCTGGAGCAGCAGAGGAAGGACTATACAGCACCACCTGTCACAGATTGTCCTCCCCCAGGTGAGAGTTCTACCCCAAACCACCTTCTGGACAAAGAAAATACATTTGGGGGGGGGGGGCTTCAATGGAGATGCGCTTGCGAGAGATCTCTGCTTATTTCAGCAGAAGAGTGGGGGAAGGGTGGGGGCCAGTGAATGTGACAGTCAATGTGTGTAGGACTAAGAGAGAAAGTAACCAAACCGAATCGTGCAATTTAGACAAATTTGTTGCGGCCTGTCTTTGCTGTATAAAATCGGTGTAAAGAATCTAGCTAGCTACAGTA